>NC_081389.1:1261606-1561606 GCF_030684315.1 Stegostoma tigrinum | reverse complement strand
TATTTATTTAACCCAATGAACTCTCTTCAATGAACAAATTACCAAAATTACTAACAAACCGAAAAACTCCCTGCCTCTGCCATACTACTAGCTGCTCCCTAATTGACCTGAATTCTACTGGAATGCTGTTCAAATAACCACAAGTCCAACTTGTATAAACCCAATTAATAAGACAATGATAAATTAAAACTTAGTCAATGCAAACTTGGAGAGATTGTCTTTCTCCAGCCTTTCTTCTGTCAATCTCATGTCACAAATGTCTTTTGTGCTGCTGATTCTGCTGTCAGGGATGTTTTTCTCTGTAACTATTTTTGTGAGGACTTTTACCTATAAATGCCTTGCTACCTTTTTATCCAGATGGTGCTTTCTCTGAGAGCTATCACTGTGCAGTGTTTTTTCACATTCATTCATAGCATGTGGGCATTGCTGACTGAGCCAGTGCGCTGTTACCATGCACTGTCCCTTCTAATAATTACCCCCAAAATAAGAAAATACCCCTGAAATACCAGTGAGAAGCTTGTCTTTCCTCGTGTAATCTGTCTCTTGGCAGTTGGTTCTCGATTGGCTGAACCCCTCTGATATTTAAACTAAAACACAAGCCCCAAACTCTCATGACTGGAGACGGGGTTCCCCTGTAAACAGTTGCCCTGAAATACCCAGAGAAGCTTGTCTTTCCCCTTATAATCTATTAAAAGAGTGGTTAAAAGAAAGAAAATCCCTGATCTCCACTTTACAAATAACAAGAAACAATTTATTTATTTAACCCAACAATGAACAAATTCACAAAATTACTAACAAACTGACAATTCCCCCTTAGACTATTAGCTACTGCCTAACTGTTTTAAATTATACTGGAATGCTGTTTAAATATAATATAAATTATATAATTTATATAACATAAATCTAATATAGATCTAATATAAATCTAATTAATAAGGAGCTTTAAATTATAACTACATCTCTCCAAGTTCGCACAGACTGTCTTCTAGAATCTTCTGTCATCTCCACTCTCTTCACAAATGCCTTTCTTCCATTAATTCTGCTGCCAGGGATGTTTTGTCTTGATAATTTCTTCAATGAGGCCTTTGAGCTAAAATACTGTGGTACTTTTGATTAATTAGATGGGCTTCCTCTGAGAGTTGAATGGTGCTAACTCAGACAGGTGGCAATTGTTTCAACATCAACATCCAACATCATCTCGACATCAGAACAAGACTATTGCTTTGTCTGCTGCCTGGAAGGGTCTTTTTTTAATACAACCATTTCACTTTTTGAGGCTCTCTATACCAGCAACTTCAGCTGCTGCTCACAGACATACATTTTAAAGTTTTTTTTAAGTATAGACAAAGCACAAATCTCCTAGAGGAACCATACATTTTAGCTTCCTGCCTTCCACCCCACAATTACTCTACCCAATTTCGTCAAACCAATCTTTAAAAACCTTTCTTATATACCCCCATGACAAATCAAATTCTTATAATATGATTGGTTTCAGGTTGTCAACACCATCAGATTTAAATGTAATAGGCTTTTAGTATCTAAGGTCTTGGTTTAAATTGATTGGCTAAATCAACCATCGTGGTAAAAATGCTGGTTGGCTGTTCGGTAGAAAATGCTTCCATTTGGGTGCTATCTGTGTGCATCTACACTTCAAGCAGCTGGCCACACATCCATGTTTATTCTAAGCACCAGAAAAGACATGTTTTAAAGGAACAATGCACAGTGTTTCCCATTTTACTTTTACAAACACATTTTAGCTTCCTGCTGTCCAATTCATGAGTATTCTACATAACTTTGTAACACCTCTCCCTTAAGAAAAAATTAACCATCATTATGAAAGGATGGCTTTTTTTTTGTTTAAATCTCAACAGCATTATCGCTGAATACAGAGGTCAGTAATCTAAAGTGACACGTTTCATATGAATTCTGCACATATATGTAACATTGGATTGTACCGGTTCTATCTTATATGTATATTTTCTTTTAAATCTGTAATAACGCATTGTTTTATGACCCGTAACATGTACAATTTATAAATTAAAAGCCTTTAACATAAGGCACCAATGAAATAGTTTCATACTTTCATCCTTAAATCTTTCCAAAAAGATGAGTGTTGTGGTCTGTTTACACAACCACCTCTGAAATATTGTTTGTAACATAAACATTAAAATGCTGTAAGGCCAGTACCAAACTCAATAACTCTTTTTCAGTGGTGGAGTATTTTCACTGGTGGATATTGAGTTTCCTTGAAAAGTAACCAGTTGGCCTTTCAATTCTGCCATCATCCTCCTGTAACAGCACAGCTTCAACCCCTACATCGCTGGCATCGACACCAACTTTAAAGGATTTCAAGAAATTTGTTCTGTCTAAAACTGGTGAGGTGGTTAACACAGCTTTTGAATTTTCAAATGCCTATTGACATTGCTCTGTCCACTGAAATGTTGTGTTCTTCTTTAGCAAATCTGTCAGTAGTGCCACCGCGCTACTAATGTTTGGTACAAACTTCCACTCAGTCCCAAAAATTGAAGCACCTCTTTCTTGTGGTGTTGGAAATTCCTCTGCCTGATACTCTACCTGTTCAGGTTTTTCCCTTACCGTTTCATCAAACAGGGTGTCAGCTAACTCAACCTCAATTCCTACATCTCTCTGTTTGGTTTTTCCTTCTTGCTGTAACTTATGACTGTGGAATCTTGTTACCACACAGTCCAGAAAAATTTCAGGGTATTTTTCTTTCAAATTCTCATTTTCCTGGTTTTCCTTTGGCTTCTCCACTTCAAGGAGCGTCACTCCCACATTGAGCCTGCTAGGTTATTTCCAAGAACAAACTGTATTCCTGGAATTGACATTCTTTCAATCACTCTCACTGACACTTCCTCAGCCTTGATTGGACTTTCCAACCTGATCTTACACAGGGGAACGTTAAATCTCTCCCACTTATTCCACAGATTACTGCTAAATCTACTGTGAGCTTGTGTGCCCCCCCATTACAGCAGTGGAAGCACCTTTTCCCAATGCCTTTCTTAAACAATTGGCACTGTGCAGTATCACCATGTGCTATCACCATGCGCTGTCGCTGTGCAGTGTCACTGTGTGTTATTGCCATACACTGTCACCATACAGTGATGCCGTGTGCTATTGCTGTACACTGTCAATGTGCAGTGTCACCGTGCGCTGTTGCCATGTAGTGTCGTTGTGTGCTTAATCTCTCAGAGGTGTCTCTGCCGCACCCGCCCCGCTTCAACATGAAGTCCTCTTGCACAATGTTGTACACCATTCAGGAGATCTTAGAAGTAGCTCATGTTCAAAGGTAATAAGACCTGGACAACATCCAGGTTTGGCTGAAAAGTAACGCCTACACCACACAGATACAGGCAAAGACCATTTCCAATAAAAGAGAATCTAACCAATTGCCCCTGGCATTCAATGGTGTTATGTTAGGGAAGGAGGAATGGCTGAAACCCTCTGATAATTGAACTAAAAACAAGCCCCAATTAGTTATGACTGGAGTAGGGGTTCCCCTTTAATAATTGCCGCATGGAAAACCCAGAGAATCTCACCACTCCTTTTGTAATCTGCTCAAAATTGTTAAAAGAAAGACACTCCCTGATCTCCACTTTATAAGGAACAACCAACAATTTATTATTTAACCCTAACAATGAACAAATTAAAAGAAATACTAACAAACCAAACAATTTCCCCTTAAGTATTAACCATTCCCTAACAGAACTAAATTCTATTGGAATGTTATTTGAATAAACACAAGTCCCACTTATTTAAGATAATGGGAACTGCAGATGTTGGAGAATCCAAGATAACAAAGTGTGAAGCTGGACGAACACAGCAGGCCAAGCAGCATCTCAGGAGCACGTGTGCTCCTGAGATGCTGCTTGGCCTGCTGTGTTTGTCCAGCTTCACACTTTGTTATCCTACTTATTTAAACCTGATTAATAAGAAAACAATAAATTAAAACTTAGATAACACGGTGTGAAGCTGGATGAACACAGCGGCCAAGCAGCATCAGAGGAGCAGGAAAGCTTGACGTTTCGGGTCGGGACCCTTCTTCAGAACTGGGGGAGGGGAAGGGGATTCTGAAATAAATAGGGGGAGGGGGGAGGTGGATAGAAGATGGATAAAGAAGAAGATGGGGTGAGAGGAGACAGACAGGTCAAAGAGGTGGGATTAGAGCCAGTGAAGGTGAGTGTAGGTGGGGAGTTAGGGGGGGATAGGCCAGTCCAGGGAGGACGGACAGGTCGGGGGGGGGGGGGGCGGGATGAGTTAGTGGGTAGGGGATGGGGGTGGGGCTTGACGTGGGAGGAATGGTTAGGGAGGTGGGGACTAGCTGGGCTGGTTTTGGGATGCGGTTGGGGGAGGGGAGATTTTGAAGCTTGTGAAATCTACATTGATACCATTGGGCTGCAGGGTTCCCAAGTGAAATATGAGACGTTGTTCCTGCATCTTTCAGGTGGCGTCATTGTGGCAATGTAGGAGGCCCAGGATGGAGATGTCGTCAGAGCTGTGGGGGGGGAGTTGAAATGGTTTGCGACTGGGAGGTGCAGGTGTCTGTTGCGAACTGAGCGTAGGTGTTCCGCAAAGTGGTCCCCAAGCCTCCGTTTGTTTTTCCCGATGTAGAGGAAGCCACAATGGGAACAGCGGATACAGTATATCACATTAACAGATGTGCAGCTGAACATCTGTTTGATGTGCAAGGTCTTCTTAGGGTCTGGGATGCGGGTGAGGGGGGAGGTATAGGGACAGGTGTAGCAATTGCTCCGGTTACAGGGAAAAGTGCTGGGGGTGGTGGGACTGGAGGGGAGTGTGGAGCGGACAAGGGAGTCATGGAGAGAGTTGTCCCTCCAGCAAGTAGATAAGGGTGGGGAGGGAAAATGTCTTTGGTAGTGGGGTCAGATTGCAGATGGCGGAAATGTCGGACGATGATGCATTGGATTTGGAGGTTGGTCGGATGGTATGTGAGGACAAGGGGGATTCTGTTTTGGTTATATTTGCGGATGGGGGATGTGAGGAATGAGTTGCGGAAAATGCGGGAGACACGGTCGAGCGCATTTTTGAGTACTGTGGAGGGTAAATTGAGGTTTTTGAAAAAAGAGGACATCTGGGATGTTTGGGAGTGGAATGCCTCATCTTGGGAGCACATGCAGCGGAGATGAAGGAACTGGGAATAGGGGATGCTTTTTTACAGGAAGGTGAGTGAGAGGAGGAATATTCCAGGTAGTTGTGGGAGTCGGTAAGCTTAAAATGGATATCGGCTTCCAGGTGGATGCCAGAGTTGGAGACAGAGAGGTCCAGGAAGGAGAGAGAGGTGTCAGAGATGGTCCAGGTAAACTTAAGGTTGGGGTGGAAGGTGTTCGTGAAGTGGATGAACTGTTCGAGCTCCACGAGGTGGCGCCGAAACAGTCATCAATGTATTGGAGGAAGGGATGGTGGATAGGGCCAGTGTAGCTTTGGAAGAGGGATGGTTCCATGTATCCTACAAAGAGGCAGGCATAGCTTGGGCCCATGCAGGTACCCAGGGCCACCCCCTTTATCTGTAGGAAGTGGGGGGAATTAAAGGAGAAGTTGTTGAGGGTGAGGACGAGTTTGGATAAGTGGATGAGGGTGTCAGTGGAGGGGGACTGGTCGGGTCTGCAGGACAGGAAGAAGCAGAGAGCTTTTAGGCCATCGGCATGGGCAATGCAGGTGTATAGGGACTGGATGTCCAGAGTGAAAATGAGGAATTAGAATTTCTGGAGGAGATGGAGAGTGTGGGTAGTGTCATGGACATAGACAGGGAGTTCCTGGAGCAAGGGGGAGAAAATAGAGTCCAGATAGGTGGAGATGAGTTCTGTGGGGTAGGAGCAGGCGCAGACAATGGGTCGACCGGGGCAGGGGGGTTTGTGGATTTTGGGAAGCAGATCGAAGCAGGAGGTGTGGGGTTGGGGGATGATGAGGTTAGAGGCTGTGGGTGGGAGGTCACCTGAGGTGATGAGGTTGTGGCGGGTTTGGGAGATAATGGTTTGGTGCTTGGGGTTGGGGTCATGATCCAAGGGAAAGTAGGAGGAGGTGTCGGAGAGTTGGCGTCTGGCCTCAGTAATGTAGACGTCAGTAGCCATTCTACAACTGCGCCTCCCTTATCCGCGGGTTTAATGATGAGGTTGGGATTGGAGCGGAGGGCTGCACATTCTGTGGGGGAGAGGTTTAAGTGGGTGAGAGGGGGTTGAGAGGTCGAGGTGATCGATATCTCTGACAATTAGAGATGAAGAAGTCGAGGGAGTGTAGGAGGCCTTGGGGTGGTGCCCAGGAGGAGGGGGTGCATTGGAGGCAGGAGGAGGGGTCAATAGAGGAGGGCTAGCTTCATGATTAAAGAAATAAGCGTGGAGGTGGAGGCGGCAGAAAAACTGCTCAATATTTAGATAGGAGTTATATTCATCAATGTGTGAGTGGAGGGGGACAAAGGTGAGCCCCTTACCGAGGACTGACCGTTGAAGACTCAGCAGAGCTCTGTATTATTGTTCTGTCTCGAGATGCTGGCTGTGAAAGTGGTGGGCAAAGCGACGTTGGCAATGGGTGGAGTGACGTCGGCCTCCCTTCCCCTCGCCATTTCTGAAGAAGGGTCCCAACCTGAAACGTCAGCTTTCCTGCTCCTCTGATGCTGCTTGGCCCGCTGTATTCATCCAGCTCCATACTGTGTTATCTCAGATTCTCCAGCGTCGGCAGTTCCTACTATCTCTGTGAAGAATTAAAACTTAATCTCTCCAAACTCACACAGACTGTATGTCTTCTGGAACTCTCTGCTGCAAATGCCTTTCTTCTGCCAAGCCTGCTGTTAGAAGGATTTCTCTGCAATTTCGCCAGTGAGGTCTTTAACATAAACTGCTGTGATACTTTTGTAGAGCTTACAGTGTTTGTGAGAGCCAGGCTTAAATTTCTTTTTGCTGCAGGTGAACATTGGCTCACCTTTTCGGATGGCAGATGGCTCTCTCATGATTTTCAAAAATGCCTTAGACCTTATACCCGTAATGACTTAATAGTATGCATCTTACATAGGATTGGTTCAATGTTGTCAACACCTGAAATGCCAGCTTTCCTGCTCCCTCTGATGCTGCTTGGCCTGCTGAGTTCAGCCAGCTTCACACTTTGTTATCTACACCGTGTTATCTCAGATTTAAATTCAATTGGCTCTCTGTATCAAGGTGCTTGTTTAATAATTGGCCAAATTCAAACTCATCACAACATCAAAAAAATACTGCTGTTTTGCCTGCCACCTGTAAGGCTTTTTTAATACACCTGTTTCACCTTTTGAGGTTCTCTGTACTGGCAACTTCCAGATGCTGCTCACAGATATACATTTTTTTAAAAATCTCTAAGTACAAAAAAAACTCTGACCGCTTAAAGAGACTTCACAATCTTTTCCCCACTATCATTCTACCTTCCAATTCACAAATACTTTGCAACTTCACAACAGTTACCATCATTGAATCCTCCTCTATCAACATTGTGGAACTAGAAAATGTAATGGACCCGTAAGTACTGTGGCAGCAAGAGCAGGTCAGAGGCTAGGAATCCTGCAGTGTGTAACTTGCCTTCTGACTAGCCAAAATCAACAGGACACAAGTCAGGAGTGTGAGCGAATAGTCCCCACTTGCCCAAAGGAGTGTAGCTCCAACAACACTCAAGAAGCTCAGCTCCATCCAGGTAGGATGGGAACACCACCAGCTGCAGTTTCCCCTCCAAGCTACTTACCATCCTCATATGGAAATATCTCTTCATTTCTTCAGTGTTGCTGGGTCAAAAACTTGGAATACCCTCCAGAATAGCACCATGGATCTACCTGCAGGGTTACGGCAGCTCAGGAAGGCAGCTACCCACCACCTCCTCAAAGGAAAGACCATAAACCATATGATACACGTTTATCCCATCGAGCCAGCTCTCCCATTCGATCATGGGTGACATGTTTCTCTACGATATTCTGCTGCCTTCTACCCATAATCCTGCGTCCCCATACGAGGGATAGGCAATAAATGAAGGCCCAGATGGTGCCACCATTGTCCCACGAATGAATCTAAAAATTGTAAAAAGATGTTATTTTTCTCCATCTGTACATGATATTCCTCCTTTCCCAGATTTCCTCTCAGAACCTCTCTTCTTCGGCCTCTGCCCAACCTAAAATGCGCCAGTGTATGCTGGAGAGCATGGTTTTTATTTAGTATTTCACTCACTGCCGCATCTCTTCTAGGCATGCCCACTTTGAAGAAATTCTACTCCTCTTTCCAATGTTTTCATTGTTTTCCCATTCCAATCTTTTCTCTTGCCCAAGCTCTGAGGAATGGTCACCAGACCTGAAATGTTAACTCTGTTTTTTGCCTTCTCATTTGCTGCCAAGAACTGCTGAGCTTTTCCAGCAATTTTGCTTTTGCAACTGATTCACACTATTGGATCATCTTGTCAATGTTGGCCTTTAAGATAAGTGGCTTTCAAAGTATGAGAACTGCTGAACTTGTACCATGCATTGAAGGAGAGGTTCTGGAATATTAGAGGTGGAATATTGACTGACAAGGTGTGGGTTGATATCAATTTTGTCCTGGTTATGTTCAAAGAAAGGCCAAGTCTCTTGTGTGCACACTTGAAGACCTTGCGAGACTGTAAGATCATAGAACATTCAAGCAGGAGTAGGCTATTCAACCCATCAAGCCTGCTCTGCCATTCAATGAGATCATGGTTGATAATCCTTAACTCCACTTTCCTGCCTTTTCCTTCATAACCCTTTGTTCCTTAATGAGTTACACATTTGCCCATCACAGCTTCATACTTGATGACCCAGCCTCATACGCCCTGTGTGGTTAAGAATTCCACAGATTTCCTACCGTCTAAGAGATTCCTTTTCATCTCTATCCTAACTGGGCAATTCCTTACTCAGATGATACCCTCTGGTCTTAGACTCTCCTACAAGGGGAAACAACCTCTCAGCATCTACCCTGTCATGTCCCCTATTAATTTTGTGAAGAACAATCATATCAGAGTTGAAATGTTAACTCTGTTTCTCTCTCCAGGGATGCTGCCAGACCTGCTAAGATTCTCCAGCATTCTCTGTCTGTTTCAAATTTTCTGCATCCGCAGTATTTTGCTTCCCATTCTTCTAAACTTCAGTGAGTAAAGGCCCAAGCTACTCAGTCTCCTCATAAGAAAATTCGTGCACATTCTGGTTCAGTCTAGTGAACTTTCTCCACACTGTCTCCAATGATAGTATATATTTCCTGAAGTGAGGGGCCCAAAGCTGCTCACTATTCCAGCTGTGGTCTAACTCATGCCTTGTATCATTTTCACAATACTCCTCTATGTTTATGCGTTATGCCCTTTGAAATAAAGGCCAACATTTCATTTGCCTTCCCTGTTCCTGCTGAATTTGGATGCTGGCTCTCTGTGATATATGTGCAAAGACTCCCGAATCCCAACTCTGGGCTGCAGCTTTCTGCAGTCTTTTGCCATTTGAGTGATATTCAGCTCTCTTTTTCTCCCTGTCAAAGTGCATAATCTCACATTTCCCCTCATAATATTCCATCTGCCAAGAATTTTACCATACATTTAACCTGCCTATAGTCCTCCACAGACTCTTTGTGACATCCTCACAACTTGTCTTCCCACTAATTTATGTGTAATGTACAAATTTGGTAACAGTGCAGTTGCCTCTGTCATCCAAGCCATGAATATATTGTAAATAATTGTGGGCCCAGCACTGATCCCTGTGGCACTCCACTAGTTAGAGAATGGGATGTAAATGTGGTGTAGAGTGGATAGTGACACTGCAGTCGTGTATGTCTATGGGAGCTATGGGAGTTCAGTCTCTTCACAGAGGCAACTTGAGTTCAACTAATTTTCCATTGAGGCAGTACTTAAGATTATCATCGGAGTGCAGTTAATCCGCAATGAGATGAAAAACCACTGTTAGGTATAAATACTCCTTCAGACAACCTTGTTTGGATTATGAAGGTGGCTATTTCAGATTCGCCACTCAAGACAGTTGTAGTCATGTCTTTGTGAAGCATTTGCAGGATTGTGATGAAATTTCTTAGATATCCAGATTTTTGGAGCACAATTCACAGAGCCTTGCGATTCACTGAGTCATTCCTGCAATATTTAAGGGGAACCTGGATAAGCTCATAATGGAGAAGGGAATAGGAGGATATGTGGATGAAGTGAGATCGGGGGAGTGAGAGGAGTATCAACAGCTGAATAGCAGGTTTCTGGACTGTAAAATTTTATGCATTCTCCATTCATATCATATTAAGATGAAGAAAGCATTAGTGGGTTATATGTAACTGCTGGTGCATGAAGATAACACTGTTCCTCTCCAGTAAATTGTATGCACACTTCCACCTCCCATGGGACTCGTGTCACTATGGCAATGACTTAGGCTGCAATTGAACTGCTTTTACCCCACCCCACAGCATTGACACCAAACATGAACCAAGATTTAAATGTAGTCCTTTCCCCGTGATTTATCGAGGGC
This sequence comes from Stegostoma tigrinum, assembly GCF_030684315.1. Taxonomy (NCBI): domain Eukaryota; kingdom Metazoa; phylum Chordata; class Chondrichthyes; order Orectolobiformes; family Stegostomatidae; genus Stegostoma; species Stegostoma tigrinum. The sequence goes on along the minus strand of NC_081389.1, from coordinate 1,551,105 downwards.
TCTGTTCTTTCAGCTTCAAGAACTCGACAAATGGCTTTTTGCAATTCATGTTGAGAACAGTTGGCTAGTCCTTGTTTGGTGATGGGAACCTTCCAAGCCTAGGCGTAATAGACTTAAATCACAGGAACAGAATGCATAAATTTATCTTCGGTTGCCCAAGTGGAGAAATTTGCGGGTGTGATTTGATCAAAGAGTTTAACATAATAAAGAATTTGATAGCGTGGATACAGAGACACTATTCTCTCTGATGGGGAGATAGACAATAAGTGGGAGATTCTGACAGTTCATAGCAAGTCAGTTGAAGGCTGAGATTGATAGTTCTTTGGTGGGTTGGGAAAAGGGACAAATGTGTGCATTAAGGATTTCAAGATTGAGCCAGGTTGAATTTGTGGAATTCAGGCACAAAGCAACCATGTGAATATTTGAATTGGTAGAATAACTTTGAGGTTCTGAATGACCAGGTTCTTTCCTCCATATTCAGGGCATATGTTGATTATTCAGATGTATTAGAGAAAAGCAACATTTTGGCAGTGCCCGAACCTGATCCCCGAATAACCACAGTGAGCTTTCTCTGCATTCTGCAACTCACCATCCAATTAACAAGCCTTGGGCCTACCTGCTTCCAGGCAAGGATCATTGCAGAGTTTGGAATAAGTCACAGTTAGAGAGTGGAGATCTGCAGTGCGCAGAAGAAGGTAGTCAGAGTTGGAGAGGTTGGTGACAGACATCTTGAGTATGAGAACATGGCGCCAAAACTCTAAACAACTCAGAACCTAGGGCAGGTAAATGGAGAGGAGTCTTATAGTAATAGAATCAGATGGGGCTAGGCCCGAGACAGGAATCTGTGGAAAAATGGAGGGGACACGGCTGTCAAATCAGAATACTTTTAAAATGGTACCATGGATACAGGAAGGAAAACACTAATACAGGCAGCACAGTGGGTTAATGGTTAGCTCTGTTGCCTCACAGCGCAAGGGACCTGGATTCGATTCCACGCTTAGGCAACTGTGTGGAATTTGCACATTCTCCCCGAGCCTGTGTAAATTCTTGTCAGGTGCTCCAGTGTCCTCTCACATTCCAAAGATGTGCAGGCTGGGTGGATCGGGCACGTTAAATTGCCTCATAGTATCCGGGAATGTGAAGGTTAGATGAATTAGCCATGGGAAACGCGGGGTTTACCGGGATAAGGGGTGGTGTTGGGTCTAGTTGGAATGATGTTAAGAGGCTCATTTCTGACTCGTTGGGCTGAAAGGCCTCTTTCCGCACTGTAGGGATTCTATGGATCTAAACTCCTGAGGTTTATTGCCCTGTTTCTGCAGCATCTAAAATGGAACTATTTCATGTTCAAACAGATACATGGGGAGCACCTGCAGAAGACTGAGGGAGAATTCATTTGAATCAGCAGCAATACAAAGCTGTGAATCTGCTTTGCTGTGATAATTCATTCACTTGTCAAGAATAATGCCAGCCCCTTGCAATGAGATAAGGAGTGTTAAGTGTAATAATTACCATTCATTAAAAAGAATGGATGGTCCTGATAGACATGTCTGTGCTTGTAGCTGTGAAGAGCCCCATTAACAAGCTGGCTGCTGCTATCTGGACTGGGGAGATTGCAGGACCCAGCGGCACGGTGCCTTTGAAAGTAATCGCTGTCCTGTCGGCTCAGCTGGCATCAGTGCCACAGTAAGGAGGATCTCAGTGAGGCCATGACATTCTGACACTCTCAGCCTCATTAGGGAGAAGGAACTACTGTATTAGAAAATGTAAACTATTGCTTTGAACCTCTAAACGTTCAGGAATTTGTGTGAAAGGGAAAGGGCAGATTCCCTGGGAAGAAATTGCTCATGCTGGAAATGGGTTCGGGGCCTGAGGGTCTCTAGGGAAGAAACCTGGTCCAAGCCAGCCTAACTCTGGGTATATGCTGCAAACTTACAACAACAACATGTATTTGTATAGCATGTCTCAATAGAAATCAGAACATACAACCAAAAATTTGATCAAAGAGAGGAGAGAGGTTTGACTGGAGAGATGATTCAAGTATTCAAAATCATGAGGGGTCTCAGAAGAGTAGATAGAAATTGTACTATTGGTGGAATATTTATTCAAAGGGATTGGAGAAAGAATGAGAGGTGACTGGGTGAAAAATGTATACATACAGTAAGTGTTACAGATTTTAAAAAGACTTATTTGCGCAATGTGGGGTCATTGGCTGGCCAGCGTTTATTGCCTGTTCCCTAATTACCTTGAGAAGCTGGAGGTGTGCTGCCTCCTTGAACTGCTGCATTTGGTTTTTGATGGTTTTAAAGGCTGAGTGCTGGTGTGGATATTGAGTGAGCTTTCCCGATTTTCCGATACACCATGAACATTCTCACCATTTGAACAATCATGCTGGATCTGAAGTCAGCTCTTCTGAACATGCAGAGCTCCCTCAGTGCTGCAGTGCAAGTGAAAATTCAGGCCATGCTCATGGAGTTCGAATGGGGCTTGACCCCACAACCTTCTGACTACAAAGAACAATGATACTCACTGAGTTATATTGATATCAGCAGGAAGAAACTTCACCAAATGCAGTTTGCTGTGTTTAACATGTCTAAAGCATTTACTAGTGGTTAACATTAATTAACTTGATGAAGTGATCACTAGTAGATCAGCCACATTTGATTAGATTTCACAACAGCTGTCACTAGACTTTGCATTTCCTGTAAGTCCCAACAGGAAAACTGATGTCTCATGCCATCTGGACCAGGTACATCCAATTGCTTGATCAGTTTTGTCACTGTTAAGAGATGGTGTGAGATATACCAACATTGGATTTAATTTATTATTGTCACATGTGCGTAAGTACAGTGAAAAGTTCTGTATTATATACACTACAGGCAAATCATACCATGCAGAGATCATAGTGTGGTTAAACAGAGTGAGAAATTCAAGGTTATGGCTGCATGGAAGGTGCACAAAAGCAAGATCAACATGAGGTTTGAAATATGAGGGATCCATTCAGAAGTCTCATAACACTGGGGAAGAAGCTATTCATGAATCTGTTGTTACATGTCTTTAAACTTTTGTGTCTTCTCCTGACAGAAAAGTTTGGAAGCGATTGTAACTAGGATAGAAGTCTTTGATGTTGGCTGCCTTTCTAAGGCATTGAGAAGAGCAAATGGAATCAATGGATGGAAGGTGGTTTGTGTGATCGATTGGGCTGTGTTCACAACTTTGTGTAGTTTTTTATGATCCTGGGCACAGCAGTTGTCGTGCCAAGGTGTGCTACACCCAGATAGGATGTTTTCTTTGGCACATCTGTAAAAGTTGGTGAGAGCCCTTATGGATATAGGCAGGTAAACAGGCACTGGGTTGGAAATGGCTGTATCTAAATGTGGGTTTTGTGGAAAGATGAAACTGTCTGGGAAATTGCAGCAGGGAAAGTAATGGCTAGGGGAAGGTGTGAGTTTGATGCCAGTGAATTGCTCTTTCAGAGAGCAGACACTGATACAATGGGCTAAATGGCCTCCTTTTGTGCTGTCACCATTTTATGGTTATGTTCTTTGACCCTACTTGGAATTTAAAAACATTAATAATACCATATTTTGTCCTGTACACTATTGATCCCATCTGAGAAAATGCAGACTAAACCATGGCCTTAGACAGTTTTAAAGTACAGACACTTTAGGAAATCTAACCTTTTCTCCTGTTATAAATGTGCAGCACTGAAGTCTCACATAAGAGGAGTGTATGGTTGTCTGTCTCTCTCTCCTCGTTCTCTCTCAGTGACAGAAAAGGAACAAATTTAACAAGCTGTCACCCATGAAAGACCAGGGATGTCTCTCCCCATTCATGAGAGACAATTGGTTATTTTGAGCTTGAGGATAAATATTCCACAAACAATGGGGTAAGGTAAGGAGGCAGAGCTTTTTTGAACCATCGGTGTGGAGGATTGAGCCCATGACCTAACCAATACTCTCCCACCACCTCCACTAGTGACAGAAAAACAAGCCACAATTAAAGTGGCTTCAGTCAGCCTGGGACCAGGTAAAAATAGCCCTGAGAACCTGGTGCAGGGAGCACAATTAAATATTTATCCTTCGTATTCATACAGTGTATGAGGTATCACCGTTTATACAAAGGAAAGACACAGAAATTATCCTGGGGTTTCCCTTCTCATATCTATTTCAAAATACATGCAGTCATAAAGTTATTTCTGGCAGCAAAGGAGGAAGGCCATTCAGCCTATTGCATTTATGTTAGCTCTCTGTCGAATGATCCAGTCAGCCTCACTTCCTCACTTGATCCTATTTATTTCCATTATGTACCCGTTTTTTCTTTTAAAACCATTCATTGCCTCTACTCCCACCTTCCTCATAGGCAGGTGAATCCCAAGTCATTACCACCAGCCATATAAAGAGGTTTGCCCTTGCATTCCCCATGGGTCTCTGCATATTTCATTGTGAGTTATGCTTTTTAAAACATTGGGCCCTATATATTCTAGTCTGGTCAGTTTTGTTGGTTACTGTGAGCTGTTACTTCTTTTAAAGCAGTATTTGTCTCCATTTCAGTCTGTCACAGTCTTTCAGTGCATGTGGGTAACCAGGTCCGTGTAATTAGACAGTGTCATTCTTTATTCTCCTCCTCTTCAGTTGTTGACTCAGCCAAGGACATGTGTTGTAGCTGCCTAATAGTGCCGCACCATGTTGTTTTGTGTTCCTCAAAGACTGAAGTGATTTTGCGGGGATGAGAATATCCACTTTTCTGCTCCAACTAGAAGAGTTATTGTGTAATGTTGAAAATTTTGTTGAAGTTTTTTGCCTTCCTGTCATGGAGTCATAGAGATATACAGCATGGAAACAGGCCCTTCGGTCCAACTCGTCTACGCTGACCAGATACCCTATACTGATCTAGTCCCATTTACCAGCATTGGCCCATATCACTCTAAACACTTCCTATTCATATACTCATCTAGAGGCCTTTTAAATATTGTACTTATGTCAGTCTCCACCACTTCCTCTGACAGCTTTTTCTATACACATACCACCCTTTGCATAAAAATGTTACCCCTTTTTGAATGTTTCCCCTCTCACCTCAAACCTATGCCATCTGGTGACTCCCCTACCCTGGAAAAAGATCTTAGTTTTTCAACCTATCCAAGATTTTATAAATCTCTATAAGGTCACATCTCAGTCTTCAACTCTCCAGGGAAAAAATCCCCAGTCCATTCAGCCTCTCTCTATAGCTCAAATCCTCAAATCCTGGCATAATCCTTACACATCTTTTCTGAACCCTTGTAAGTTTAACAACGTATTTTCTATAGCAGGGAGACCAGAAATTGAATGCAGTATTCTAAAAGTGGCCTTACCAAAATCCTTTACAGCTACAACCTGACATCCCAACTCCTATACTCAATACACAGGCCAATCAAGGCAAGCGTACCAAATACCTTCTTCACTACCCTGTCTACATGTGCCTCCACTTTCAAGAAACTATGCACCCCTAGGTCTCTTTGTTTGGCAACACTCCCCAGGGCCTAACGTATAAGTCCTGAACTGATTTGCCTGATCAAAATGCAACACATCACATTTATCTAAATTAAATTCCATCTGCCACTCCTCAGCCCATTGGCCCATCTGATCAAGGTCCCATTGTACTCTGAAATAACCTTCTTCACTGTCCACTACCCCACCAATTTTGGTGTAATCTGTAAACTTACTGGCCATACCTCCTACATTCAATTGCAAATAATTTATATTAATGATGAAAAGCAGTGGACCCGGCACACTACTGATTGCAGGCCTCCAGTTTGAAAAACAACCCTCCACCACCACCCTCTATCGCCTACATTTGAGTCAATTTTGTTTCCAATTGGCTAGCTCTCCTGTCATCAGGACACGTCACGAAGAATGCTGAGGTAAATGTGGGAAACTGTTTACTTTGAATGAGAATGGTATGTTGAGTGGTTGGTAATTGGATTCTGATTGACAGAGGTGTTGCCAGGAGAATATATTCATTAGATCATGACTGGCAGTTAAGTGCAAAGTTTCGTTTCAATTTAAACCGGGCAGGTTAACTCTGATTGATCAGGGCATTGAGGAGAGAATCAGAGAATGGCTGTCAACTATTTTATAGAATTGAAGCATACGCAATTCATGTACTTGCTCTTTCTTTCATTCATCCATGGAAATGCCATGAACAGAAACCACTTGCCAACCAAACATTAGTCCCTTCTCGTTCAATATAGAAATGTTGTTTTCCTTTACAATGGTATTCTTGCAAATTGTGACTGATGAGTGCAAGATAAAAGGCTTCATCAAGTTCTTCCTCAGCAATACTCATGTTTTAGCTATCAGTGTTTTATTGAGTAAATAATAATGATGTTTATACCTTTGCTGCAATTTACTTGAATATGATTTGTGTTATTATAGAGACTGTTGGCTGTGCACAAACCTTATATCGGTCTTCTAGTCCTTCTGTGTGGTGGTGCTTACTGCACTCAATCAGGTATTTCAGAGCTACGCACAGCACACCTCTGGATGGCCTTGTGCTGCCTAGATCCTAAGCAATGAGATTTCACCCAACTGAGATGCTTCAAGAGCTCCTTGCAGAAGTATTACTTTAAATCTGATCAACCAGGAACAGGAATTTAAACAAATTCAGCTGAAAGTGAGACAAATCTCTTCATATCAGACATTTAAATCTCATGTACCACATGGTAAAGGGGCTGGGTGAAAGCATTGAAATGCAATGAAAGTCATTACACGCATTTGGAGACGTGATAACACTACTCAAAATGCCAAAAGATTCTGATTTACTTTGTTGACCCCTGCCCTGTTCTGAGGCTGAGTTGTAGGAGAAAGGCACCATGCCAACTTCAGTGATTATGGAGCGCGGAACAAGATGAACTGTAAATGGAATCTGGCAAGGGCTCCGAGCTAAATTGCAAATGAACACAGGCATGGTCAAGGTTCTCTAAGCTTGCCTTTGGTTTCTCTGCAGGTTGCATGGTAGATACCACGAGATGGCCCCACACATAGTGCCAATGGACTATACGAACGAGCCAGACGTCAAAATTCCAATTCAACTCATAACAAACATGCCCGAGCTAAAGGTACTGGAATGGGGAGAGCTGTGTATGCAGCTCCACTCACTGTTGAACACAGGGCATTTTTCACAAGTAATGGGATGTTTATATAATTGAACAGGGTAATGTAAGCTTAGTCAAACAGGTAATGTCAGTGGTTCCTTTTTCCTCAATTAACAAGGTAGAAATTATAGGCAGAATGTTGCACTTAATGGAGAGTTATATTTGTACTGATGGTAACCGGAAGGAGGGAACTTCTGTTGGTCCATAGTCTAGGCTCAGAGGGAGGCTGATGTATTGGAAAGAATAGTGTAGGCAAAGGCTGCATGGGAAGAGGATCTAAACCAAAGTGTTGAGCTTTCATTAATTTAAATCAATCAGTCAGGATGCACTTCCGGGGCAAGTGAGACTTGAACCCAGACTTTCTAGCCCACAAGTAGAGACACTTCAAGTGCACCTGATGACCACCACCACCACCCCTCAACCTACAAGCTTCATGTTGTCAGGACTGACAGATAATTGCTTGGAATGATGGACCCTTGGAGTAGCCTCATGTAGCTGACGATGCTGGATAGGGGAGATTGGGCAGATCAGGCCCACCAGCAGGAAAAGTGGCCACCATTTTGTCAGGTGGGTACCAACAGATGCGGGGAACATGTTCATAGGCTAATTAGTAGATTAATGAGGCACTCAGATCACACCACTGTTGAGATCACTGAAGTTTAGTGGCTGTTCTGGGATATGGGTCTCACTTTCCTGCTTCCCGAAGACCATCATTACTCAGTTTGCCAATGGTTTCCCGGGCCAGCGGTTCAGCCTCAGTACCTGTTTGAGGCATTCAAGAGGGTGTTCAAGGTTTTGGGAACAAAGCATGAGAAAGACATTACGTAATGATGTTTGTTTAATGGCATGTTGGTCCCCCTTCTGCCCCATAACAATATTCTGTGCTTCTGACAGTCCTGACATCAGGAGGAGTGGTACCCCACCCCCTCACTGCTCCCTGACTTCTTCCCAACCTTGCCTTTAAAATGCCCCCACCTCCCTTACATCTTTGCACCCTTCACCAGAGACTTCTCCCTCAACATCCTAGCTCACCTTCATTTGCTCCAAGATTCCAGCCATGGTGAGTGGTGAAGGCCTGTGCGAATTCACATCACAATCATGGCTCCTGCCGGCATTGTACAAAACATTGTAGAACAGCAGGCATTTAGTAGGTAGGCCACTCTCGGGGGTGGGATCTCTGCACAACCCAGCCATCAGCACCCTGCAAGGCTTATGCTGCCCATTGACCTGAATTCAAATTGCAATGGGTACTCCAGGAGAGGAGACATGGATTTCTCATTAGTTCTCAATCCAATGGGCTGAACCCACAACATTAACGCTAAGCTCCGCCAATTGACTCGGTTCTAAAAGTCTGAAGATACAAGGCAGACTCATGCGATGTAAACATTGGTTGACAAAGACACTAATTTCAAAGAAATTGTTTCAGACAATAAGGTGCATCTAGAGAACAAAGTACAAGGTGTAAAATGTGAGGCTGGATGAACACAGCAGGCCAAGCAGCATCTCAGGAGCACAAAAGCTGACGTTTCGAGCCTAGACCCTTCATCAGAGAGGGGGATGGGGTGAGGGTTCTGGAATAAATAGGGAGAGAGGGGGAGGCGGACCAAAGATGGAGAGAAAAGAAGATAGGTGGAGAGAGTATAGGTGGGGAGGTAGGGAGGGGATAGGTCAGTCCAGGGAAGACGGACAGGTCAAGGAGGTGGGATGAGGTTAGTAGGTAGATGGGGGTGCGGCTTGGGATGGGAGGAAGGGATGGGTGAGAGGAAGAACAGGTTAGGGAGGCAGAGACAGGTTGGACTGGTTTTGGGATGCAGTGGGTGGGGGGGAAGAGCTGGGCTGGTTGTGTGGTGCAGTGGGGGGAGGGGACGAACTGGGCTGGTTTAGGGATGCAGTGGGGGAAGGGGAGATTTTGAAGCTGGTGAAGTCCACATTGATACCATTAGGCTGCAGGGTTCCCAGGCGGAATATGAGTTGCTGTTCCTGCAACCTTCGGGTGGCATCATTGTGGCACTGCAGGAAGCCCATGATGGACATGTCATCTAAAGAATGGGAGGGGGAGTGGAAATGGTTTGCGACTGGGAGGTGCAGTTGTTTGTTGCGAACTGAGCGGAGGTGTTCTGCAAAGCGGTCCCCAAGCCTCCGCTTGGTTTCCCCAAGGTAGAGGAAGCCGCACCGGGTACAGTGGATGCAGTATACCACATTGGCAGATGTGCAGGTGAACCTCTGCTTAATGTGGAATGTCATCTTGGGGCCTGGGATAGGGGTGAGGGAGGAGGTGTGGGGGAAAATGTAGTATTTCCTGCGGTTGCAGGGGAAGGTGCCGGGTGTTTTGGGGTTGGAGGGCAGTGTGGAGCGAACAAGGGAGTCACGGAGAGAGTGGTCTCTCCGGAAAGCAGACAGGGGTGGGGATGGAAAAATGTCTTGGGTGGTGGGGTCGGATTGTAAATGGCGGAAGTGTCGGAGGATGATGTGTTGTATCCGGAGGTTGGTGGGGTGGTGTGTGAGAACGAGGGGGATCCTCTTTGAGCGGTTGTGGCGGGGGCAGGGTGTGAGGGATGTGTTGCGGGAAATAAGGGAGACGCGGTCAAGGGCGTTCTCGATCACTGTGGGGGGAAAATTGCGGACCTTGAAGAACTTGGACTGGGATGTGCGGGAGTGAATGTCTTATCGTGGGAGCAGATGCGGTGGAGGCGGAGGAATTGGGAATAGGGGATGGAATTTTTGCAGGAGGGTGGGTGGGAGGAGGTGTATTCTAGGTAGCTGTAGGAGTTGGTGGGCTTGAAATGGACATCAGTTACAAGCTGGTTGCCTGAGATGGAGACTGAGAGGTCCAGGAAGGTGAGGGATGTGCTGGAGATGGCCCAGGTGAACTGAAGGTGTTGGTGAAGTGGATGAACTGTTCGAGCTCCTCTGGGGAGCAAGAGGCAACGCTGATACAGTCATCAATGTACCGGAGGAAGAGGTGGGGTTTGGGGCCTGTGTAGGTGCGGAAGATGGACTGTTCCACGTTCCTCCCCACCTATACTCTCTCCACCTATCTTCTTTTCTCTCCATCTTCAGTCCGCCTCCCCCTCTCTCCCTATTTATTCCAGAACCCTCACCCCATCCCCATCTCTGATGAAGGGTCTAGGCCCAAAACGTCAGCTTTTGTGCTCCTGAGATGCTGCTTGGCCTGCTGTGTTCATCCACCCTCACATTTTATTATCTTGGATTCTCCAGCATCTGCAGTTCCCATTATCTCCAAAGTACAAGGTGTATTCTCTTGTGCACTGACTCACTGACAGGAATCTGAAGCATAGTGAAAAGCTGCAATAGTTTGGAATCTCTTCATTTAAATAATGGTCTGCTTTTTGATTCTTCCTACTAAAGTTTATGACCTCACACTTTCCTACATTTGACTACATCTGCTGACATTTTGCACACTCACAACTTATCCATATCCCTTGCAGATTCGTTATGTACTCATCGCAGTATGTCCTCCTGCCTACTTTTGATTATCAGCAAGTTTGGATTCATTATATTCGGCACCCACCTTACCCTTCCCCTACCCACACCCCAAGTCATTAACATAGCTTGTAAATAATTGAGGCATAGGGGACTGATCCTTGTGGCACTCTATCGTTTACATCTTTCCAATCTGAAAAAGACCCATCAACCTGGCTCTTGGTCTAATGTCTGTTAACCAATCCTTAATCTATGCTATTGTATTACCCAAAATATTGTGAGCTCCTAACATTTGCAATAACCTTTTGTGGTACCTTATCAAATACCTTTTGTAAATCAAAATACAGTAGATCTATCAATTTCCCTATATCAACTCTGCTCATTATGTGCTCAAAGAACCCTAGCAAATTTGTCAAACATTTCCTTTTATAAAACTATGTTGACTTTGTTTGGATTCCATAAGCTTTTCCGGATGCCCTGTTATTTATTCCTTAGTCTTGGAGTCTGTTATTTTTTTTCAGTTATAAGTGTTTGGCTAACTGATATGTAATTACCTGCTTTCTATTTCCCTCCCTTCTTGAATAGGATGTCACATTAACTGGTATAGTTTCCTGTGTGTTGGAGCCGTCCTGAAATCCAGTGAGTTCTAGAATATTTCCACTAATGCCTCCGGTATTTCTGGAGTGACTTCCTTTAAAACTCCTAGATGCAGGGCATTGGCCCCTGCTGACTTGTTTACCTTCAATCCCATCAGTTTGTCAAATGCTTTGTCTCCCTTGACAGAGACTGTTACATAACCTTTCCACCCATTATACACTTGCTTTTTTGATACCTTTGTGATGTTTATACTGTCCTCTGTTGGGAAGGGGAGATTGAAACCCTCTAATAATTAAAATTGAAAAGCCTAAGCTGTTGTGGTGGGAGTATCATCATAGAAACCCTACAGTGTGGAAATAGGCCATTCAGCCCAACAAGTCCACACTGCCTGCCTGCCTGTCCAAAGAGCATCCCACCCCTACCCCTACCCCTACCCCGCATTTCCCTTCTCTAACCCAAACATCCCTGGGCACTGTGGACAATTTAGCATGGCCAATCCACTTACCCTGCACATCTTTGGTCTGTGGGAGGAAACCTGACAGTCGCCTGAGGCTGGAATTGAACCTGGGTCTCGGGCACTGTGAGGCAGTAGTGCTAATCATGGAGCCACCGTGCCAACCCTACATCCCCTTCTAATAATGAAATTCAAAACCAAGACAGGTTCACCTCATCTCGCTAATCTGTTAAACTGTTACAGAGAAGGGGAGGTTAAATGAAAGAAAATCCCTAATATTCACTTTATAAATGACAAGTAACAATTTGTTTATTTAACCCTAACAGTGAACAAATTAACAGAATTACTAAAAAAAACCGAACAATTCTGCCTTAACTACTAACTGTTCCATAACTGAACTAAATTCTACTGGAATGCTCTTCCATTAAAAGCGAGTCCCACTTATATAAACCCAAGAAATCAGAAAATAAATTAAAACTTAGTGTCTCAAAGTCTATATGCCTTTCTTCTGCTGTTCTCAGTCATAAACACCTTTATTGTGCTGATCTAGCTGTCAGGGATGTTTTCTCTGTGAAGCCTCCCGTGAAGACTCTTAGCTAGAAGTGCCATGGTAACTTTTATGGACAGATGGTGCCTTCTTAGAGAGCTTAGCAATTTCTTGTGAGAGCTAAATGCTTTTTTCTCAGATGGCATTTCGCACTCACACTGATTTTCAAAAACCCTCTCCTTAGGTACTTCGGATGACATATTGATTTTCTTACAATAGGCCTGAGGTTGTCAAAACTATCGGATTTGAATTCAGTTGGTTTTCAATTGCTAATTGCTTGATTTAAATTAATTGGCTGATTTGAGCTAGTTGCCAAAACATCAAAACAAGCCAAAGGTTTCCAAACACAGAACCAATTGAAATGTGTTTCAATTTCAGAACTGGCTGTACATCTTCAGTGACATACAGACACCATTTTCTCTTCTGTATAAATCTCTAATCCTAGAAAAGCATTTTACCTCTTAAAGGAGCCACGCACTGTTCTCCCTTATTATTCTTTACATACAAATTCTAGCTTCCTGCCTTCTAATTCACGATTACTCTACACAACTTCGTAACACAGTGCCTCTTAAGGGTAAAAATGAACCATCATTATGAAAAAATGACCTTTTTTAAAAACCTTAACACCATTATCACGAAATACACAGGTCAGTAGCCTAAAATTACACCTTTCATACTAATTCTGCATATGTATATGACACAGAACTGGTACGGTCCAATCTTCTACACATATTTTCTTTTAAGACCACAATAATGCATCTGCAATAACATTTTTACAACCTGTAACATATGCCCTGTAACTTAATGGCCAATAACTTAAGACATATGAAATAGCCTCATATTCTTGACCTTAAATCTTTCCAAAAATGTGAGAGGGTTGTGAGTATGTATATAAAACCACCTCTGAAATATAGTTTGTAACATAAACATTTAAATGTTGTAAAGCCAGTGCCAAACCCAATAACTCGTTCAATGGTGGAGTATTTTCTCTGGTGTGTATTGAATTTTGAAAAATAACCAATCCGCCATCATCCTACTGCATCAATACAGCTCCAAGCTCTAGATCACTGGCATCATCGTGACTTTAAAGGTTTAAGAAATTTGTTGTGTCTAAAACTGGTGCGCCGGTTAACACGGTTTTTAAGTTCTCAAATGCCTCCTGGCATCGTTCCATCCACTGAAATTTTATGTTCTTCTTTAGCAAATCCAGCAGTGATGCCACCACACTACTAAAGTTTGATTCAAACTTCCGGTATAATCCACTCAGTCCCAAAAATTGAAGCACCTCTTTCTTAGAGGATGGTCTTGGAAATTCCTCAATGGCCTTTGTCTTCATGTTTAACCTTCCATGTCTGATGTCGTGTCACAAAAACATCACTTCTGCCTTCGTGAATTCAGTTTTTGCTAAGTTTATAACTAGTTTTGTCTCCCATAGTCTTTCAAAGAGCTCCGCCAAATACACCATGTGGTTTTTCCATGAAGGGCTAAAGATCACTGTAATTGGTAAAGACTGCACAATTAGTCAATCCTGCCACAATCCTGCCACAACTCTGTTCATAATTCTTTGAAATGTGGCTGGTGCATTCTTCATTCCAAAGGGCATTACTTTTAATTGATTTAGGCCATTTGGGGTTACAAACACAGAAACGTCTTTCGTTGTCTCCAACAAAGGTACTTGCCAGTAACCACGCTGTAAGTCTGACTTTGTGATGTAAGTAGCTTGTTCAATCTTTTCCACACAGTCTTCCAGTCTTGAATTTGGATAGGAGTTTGATTTAGTTATGGCGTTGACTTTCTGATAATCCAAGCAGATTCATTGAGTATCACCAGGTTTGGGAACCAATACGATTGGTGAACTCCATTCACTTTGACTTGGCTCGATGACATCTTCTTGCAGCATCACTTCCACTTCCTTCTGTACCTATGTGGTGTTGAGAAGATTAGGCCTGTAGAGGTGTTGTGTTAAAGGAACAGCATTCCTTAATTCAGTCTCAGGTACTGTGATGGTATAGAGGTGGCACAGTGACTCGGTGGTTAGCACTGCTGCCTTATAGCACCAGGACCCAGGTTCAATTCCACCCGTAGGTGACTATCTCTGTGGAGTTTGCACATCTCCCTGTGTCTGCATGGGTTTCTTCCCACAGTCTAAAGATGTGCCAGCTAGGTGAATTGACCATGCTAAATTGCCCATAGGTGCATTACAGGGGGATGGGTTTGGGCGGGATGCTCTGAGGTTCAGCATGGACTTATTGGGCCAAAGGGCCCGTTTCCACACTGTAGTGATTCAATGAGTGAATATTAGTCCTCCCCATTCTATTCCTAAATATGTCCTCATTTTGCTGCAACAAGCTTTTCAATTCAGTTCTCTGTTCCTGAGACAGATGACTCACTACCCTATCCCATTCTCCAAGGATTTCCTCATTATTTAACTTACTTTGAGGCACATCAAAATCCAAATCATCTGATTTTGATTCCGCACTCTGAGGGGCAGTAATTAATCTCTGTTTCTCTGGTTCCCTTTCCCTGTCATGGGATGGTTTCAGTATATTCACATGACATACTCGATAGAGTCTTTTCCTATCTGGCATCTTTACCAGATAATTCACTTCTCAACTTCTCAGCCTGATAAGGACGACTAAACCTTGCTTTGAAGGGGTCTCCTACCACTGGTAACAGCATCAATATTTTATTCCCAGGGGCAAATGTCCCAATTATAGATTTCTTATCTGCTTCTCGCTTCTTGCTGTGTCACCTTCAGATGTTGTCTAGCTAATTCACCAGCTCTGTTTAATCTTTTTATCACTTCAGATACATTATCCACTGTGGCATCTCTGACCTCAGACCTATCAACATTTTCCTTAATTAATTTTAAAGGACCTCTTACTTCATGTCCGAATATCAACTCAAACAGAATAAACCAAGTGGAATCATTTGGGGCATCTCTAATGGCAAACAATATAAATGGGACACCTTTATCCCAATTGTTTGGGTAATCCTGGTAATAAGCCCTCAAAATGGTCTTTAGGGTGTGATGTGAATTTTCCAGTGCTCTCTCGGATTCAGGATGGTACGCACTTGATTTAAAGTGTTTGATACCTAAACTATCCATGACCTCCTTAAACTGGTTGGTAGTAAAATGGACCCTTGGTCTGACTGAATCCCCCTGTGTAGTCCATAACAGTTAAAGAAAGCAAGCAACTCAATAACCTTTTTGGCTGTGACGTTCTGTAATGGAATTGCCTCTGGAAATCTGATAGACATCCATTGTGGTTAGCAAACTGATTTCCACTTTTGGTTTTAGGGAGGGGCCCTACACAATCGATCATAACCCATGTGAAAGGTTCTTCAAATGCAGGAATTGACATCAAAGGCGCTAGTTTTATTACTATCTGTGGCTTTTCTACCATTTGACATATATGAGAGGTACGACAAAATTCAGCACACCTTTATGCAATCCAGGCCATGGGAAGTGCTTTTGTATCTTAGCCTGAGTCTTCCTCACACCTCGTTAACCTCCTACCAGTAATTTGTGTCCTACCCACGGTACTTTCTGCCTGTTTGCTACTGACAACATAATCTGGTGAACTCCCGCCCATTTCTCCTCACCCAATCCTTTTGGGTTCTACCCTTTCGATAATAATACTCAGGAATACATTCTGATTCCTTTTCTGAGTAGGATTTATAATATAAATTTTTATTGTCTAATCTTTTTGTTGTAACTCCAGTAATCTTTTAGAACTAAACACCTCTGCCTGATCCTTTGCCTGTTCAGGTTTTCCCTTACCATTTCATCAAACAGGGTGCCAGCTAACTGGACCTCAATTCCTACATCTCTCTCTTTGGTTTTTCCTTCTTGCTGTAACTTATGACTGTGGAATCTTGTTACCACACAGTCCAGGAAAATTCCAGGGCATTTTTCTTTCAATTCCTCTGTTCCATGGTTTTCCTTCGGCTTCTCCTCCACATGGAGCATCACTCCCACTTTTGATCCCGCTAAGTCGTTTCCAAGAATAAACTATTTTCCTGGAATAGATTTTCTTTCAGTCACTCCCATTGTCACTTCCCCAGTCTTGATTGGATTTCCTAATCTTGCATTGGGGAACACTAAATCTCTCTCCATTTACTTCACAGATTATCTCTCTTTCGGGTAACATTTCAGAAGGAGCACAAATATTTTCATCTCTTCCTATTAGAGACTGACCAGCTCCGGTATCTCTCAATATTTTAACTTCTTTACCTTCTCCCCCTGTTTTTCCTGAGTAAACCTTGCCCACAGAGGTGAGGTCTTTGTAGAGATTGGGCGTGTCTCACTATCCAGTCCATAACTAGGCTGTGCACTCTCCTGCAGCTCCTCAACTTCTCTTGGGGTTTCCTTCACTACCTCAATTAATCCCACTGGGTTAGCGCCTTTTACCACATCTTTTTTCTCAGTGCCTCTCTTAATCCACCAGCACTGTGACTTGTGTGATCCCCTCTATTACAGTGAAAACATCTGAGGCCTTTCACCTTCCTTTCACCCTCTTGGGTTTCTTTTTTCACCTGTGGTAAACTGCTCCCAGTGTGATCTACTTTTTGTTTTTCATTGAAGGATCTCCCTTTTTCCTAATTCCTATCCCTCATGGAATGAAATTACTGTTAGGAGCTCAATTTCGATTTATGCACTAATGCTTATTCATCCGCCATCTCTGCAACTCTTTTCGCTGTTTGAAGTTTCTGCTCCTCAACATGAGTTCTTATCATCTCTGAAAGTGAGTTTTTAAATCCCTCCAGCAGAATAATCCCTCTAAGATCCTCATTTGTCTTTAATGCTCTCACCCATCTATTGAAGTTGCTACGTTTAATTCTTTCAAACCCAACATAAGTCTGACCTGGTTCCTTTGTTATATTTCTGAATTGTTGTCTATATGCTCCTGGTACAAATTTGTAGATGCTCAAAATAGCCTGTTTCACTCCTGTATGGTCTCCTGATACTTCCCTTGACCGCACTGCAGACACCTCACTAGCCCTGTCTACCAACTTGGTCTAAATTATCATTACCCACACACTCTCTGGACAGTTCATCTGTTTAACCAAGCTCTCAAGGGAAATAAAAAAGGCTTCTTACATCTTTTTCATCTAAGTTTGGTAATGTTTGGACATATTTGTTTATGTATCCCTACCAGGCTGTTGGCTACAATGGGTTTGCTCTTCCTCACTTCTATATGCCATTTTAAGTCTTTTTGCTTCTTGCTCCAACTTCATCTTTTCCAACGTGAACATTCTTTGTTTTTGTTTTTCCTCTGCTTGTAACCGTAATTCAAACTGTTTCAATTCCCTTTCATTCTCTAACTTCTTTCTGAAGAAGGGTCTAGGCCCAAAACATCAGCCTTCTTGCTCCTATGATGCTGCTTGGCCTGCTGTGTTCATCCACCTCTACACCTTGTTATCTCGGATTCTCCAGCATCTGCAGTTCCTATTATCTCTCATTCTCTAACACCAGTTGTCTTATTTAGAATTTAGTTTTTTTCTAGTTCCCCCACTCATTCCTGTTGCATCGGTACACCTGAATACTTGACTAACTCCTTCACAATTTCAGTTTTCCACTTGCCCCTAGTTGAATGCAATTCTAACCTGTTTGCTAATTCTAAAAGTATATCCTTTCCCGGTTTTTCTAAACTTTCTTGGCAAATTTGGAAGCATCTTCAAATCCCAGAACCTCTTTAGCTTTTGATTTAACCAATCACAAGTAACCAAAACTAAACAGGTTTTTCTCACCTAAGTTTTATTTAAAGATCTAGGACACTAATCTCTAAATCTGCTTAAATCTGTCCAAATCCATTCAGATCCCATACATGAACCGGCCAGATCCCAGATGAGCTCTCAAACTGTTAGGGAAAGGGAGATTGAACACCTCTGATAATTAAAATTGAAACACAAGCCTCCAGTCTGTTACTGAGGCAGTAGAGGCCTCATTCACCTCACCTTGCCTAATCTGTAAACTGTTATGGAGAAGGGTGATCAAATGAAAGAAAATCCCTGATATTCACTTTATAAGCAACAATTTATTTATCTAACTCTAACAGTGAACAAATTAATAGAATTACTAATAAACTGGACAATTCTCCCTTAACTACTAACTGTTCCCTAACTGAACTAAATTCTTCTGGTATGCTGTTCCACTAAACACAAGTCCTACTTATATAAACCCAAGTAATAAGAAAACTTAGTCTGTCAAAGTCTATATGCCTTTCTTCTGCTGATCCAGCTGTCAGGGATGTTTTCTCTCTGAAGTCTTCTGTGAGGACTCTTAGCTAAAAATGGATACATGGTGATTTCTTAGACAGCTTCGCAATTTTTTGTGCGAGCTAAATTTTTTTTCTCAGATGGCACTTCGCTCTCATCCCGATTTTCAAAAACCCTCGCCTTGGATGACATATTGATTTTCTTACAATGCCATTGGTCTGAGATTGTCAAAACCATCAGATTTAAATTCAATTCGCTTTCAATTGCCAAACGCTTGATTTTAATTAATTGGCTGGTTCCAGCTCATTGCCAAAACAACAAAACAAGCTGAAGGTTTCCAATCATACAGCCAATTGATACATGTTTCCATTTCAGAACTGGCTGTACCTATTCGGCTGCTTAGATGCATTTTCTGTACAAACCTCTAAGCTTAGAAAGGCACTCTAACTCTTAAAGGAACCATGCACTCTTCTCTTTTTATAAGAGTTCTGGCTCCTATCTTCCAATTCATGATCGCTCTACACAAATTTATGACACCTCTACAAAGAAGACAGATGCAAATTATAGGATTAAATTATTTGTTTGTTTCCCTGTTCCCCATTATCAATTCCCCAGTTACATCCACATGGAGTATAACCCATAATTTAACAACACAAACCCGGGATTCAAATCCAGGTCCGCAGAACATTACCTTGGTCTCTACATTAACAGCCCAGTGATAATTCCACAGGGCTGTCATCTCCCATAGTGAAGCCTGTTATATAGAATGTTTCTTTTTCCCAGTGCCCCATGAATTGAACCCATTTCTCCAATGTGAGCCCCACATTTACAATGTTATTTACCTTACACTCCCTTGCACGTGGCTCAAGTGGCAAAATGGTAATTATTACTTTTGTGGTTCTGCTTTTTTAATTTGGCTCTGAGATTATCATAATCCTTCAGCAAAACCACTTTCCTGATCCTACCTATGTCATTGGTGCCTATGTGGACCACAACAACTGAATCCTTCCCCTCCCACTCCAAGTTCCCCTCCAACCCAGAAGAGATGCCCTGATCCTTGGCACCAGGTGAGCAATTCAACCTTTGGGACTACCTGTCCTTATTGCAGAGAACAGTATCTATTCCCCTGACTATGCTGCTCTGTGTTTCTGTTACTCCTTCCTCACTATCCAAGGCCCCAGACATACCTTCCAGGTGAAGCAGCGAATTACCTGCACTTCACTCAATCTAATGTACTTTGTATTTGCTGCTCACAATGTGGTCTTCTCTACATTGATAAGACAAAGCACAAGCTGGGTGGCCACTTTGCAGAATACCTGTGTTCTGTTGCAAAAATGACCCTGAACTTTCTGTTGCCTGCCAATTCAACACACCATGTTCTCTGGCCCACACCCTGTCCAGGCTTGCTGCGCTGATTCAGCAAATTTCAGTGGAAGAACAGAATCTCATTTCCTGCTTGGGAACCTTTCAACTTTTGTGACTTAGTGTCGAGTTTATTAATTTTAGGACTTGAACATCTTCTGCCATGTCCTTACCCAAACTTCCACATACCAGGCCTTGTCATCACATGGGCTGCTAGCACAGCCATCCTCATTTTAAGCCACTAATAGTCTCTATTACCAGATATTGATTCCCACAGACTGACCATCACCCACTCCATTGTCAGTCCAACTATTGTCCTGACTCAGGGCTTCATCTCCGCCCATTGTTTGCTGCTGCCCCTACCCCATCTTCAGCATATGTGCCTACTTTTCCCTACTTATGAAGAAAGGTTGCTGGACTCAAAATGTTAACTCTGCTTTCTCTCCACAGATGCTGAGTTTTCCCAACAATTTCTACTTTGATTTCTGCTTCATACTGATGCAGACTTGTTTCAAATTCAGAAAAGAATTGGGGAAATACTTGAAAAGGGAAAAGTATTGCTGGCCTCTGTGAAAAGAGGAGGGGGATGGGAATTAATTGAACAGCTCATTCAAAGAACTGCACAGGCATGATGAGCTGAATGGTCTCCTCTGTGACATATGTAGCCGTCCCCCCCCCCCCCTGCCCCTCCCCATAGTAAAGTGCCAATATTGAGTCTGCATGGTGGGAAGACAGCATATTAAAACTGACCCATGTAATGTAAAAATAAACTGTAGGATGCTGTCATGAATTATCCTGTGCCTGGTTCAGGGCAGCATTTCCATCACCTACTCATAGCCGTAAAAATTTACTGCAGTGAAAGAGGTCCTTTGGCCAATTATGTCTGTGTTGGCTGTCAAACACTAATCTACTCCAGTTCCATTTCCCAGCATTTCGCCCAAAGTCTGGTATTGCTATTGTGTTTCAGAAGTATTCATTTAAATGGTTTTTAAACATTGCGATGGTTCCTGCCTCTACCATCATTACAGACAGTGAGTTCCAGATAATCATCCCCCTCTGGGTGAAAAAGTTCTCTCAAATCCCCTCTAAATTTCCTCCCTCCCTTAAACCTATACCTCCTGATTATTGACAATAGGGATGACTTTTCCTACATACCCTGCATATGCCCCACAGAACTTTATACATCTCAATCAAGTCTCCTCTCAGCCATTTCTTTTCGCAGGAGAACAACCCCAGCCTACCTAATCTCTCTTCATAGCCAAAATGCTTCAGCACAGGTAACATTGTGTTGAATGTCTTCTGCACCACACTGAGCTACAACTGGAGAACTATAAAAACATCCCTGAAGAAATTGGAGAGTCTCTTACAAAAAAGAAGGAACTGTTTTGGTAACACAAAACAACAGAAATGGTTTCTGGATGGGCTAAACAGGGCTGTCATATGTTTTGATTTATTAAGGAAGTAAAACATATAACTCATTGATATTAAAATACTGAGTGATACCTAGTGGGACCTCATTGAGTATACAGGCCCAATCATGGACATGAGATTTAAATATTACAATGGATAGGTAGACAAGGAGTAAATGAGCTGTTTATCAGGCCAGAGATAATGGGAACTGTAGATGCTGGAGAATTCCAAGATAATAAAATGTGAGGCTGGATGAACACAGCAGGCCAAGCAGCATCTCAGGAGCACAAAAGCTGACATTTCGGGCCTAGACCCTTCATCAGAGAGGGGGATGGGGAGAGGGAACTGGAATAAATAGGGAGAGAGGGGGAGGCGGACCGAAGATGGAGAGTAAAGAAGATAGGTGGAGAGAGTATAGGTGGGGAGGTAGGGAGGGGATAGGTCAGTCCAGGGAAGACGGACAGGTCAAGGAGGTGGGATGAGGTTAGTAGGTAACTGGGGGTGCGGCTTGGGGTGGGAGGAAGGGATGGGTGAGAGGAAGAACCGGTTAGGGAGGCAGAGACAGGTTGGACTGGTTTTGGGATGCAGTGGGTGGGGGGGAAGAGCTGGGCTGGTTGTGTGGTGCAGTGGGGGGAGGGGACGAACCAGGCTGGTTTAGGGATGCAGTAGGGGAAGGGGAGATTTTGAAACTGGTGAAGTCCACATTGATACCATATGGCTTCAGGGTTCCCAGGCGGAATATGAGTTGCTGTTCCTGCAACCTTCGGGTGGCATCATTGTGGCACTGCAGGAGGCCCATGATGGACATGTCATCTAGAGAATGGGAGGGGGAGTGGAAATGGTTTGCGACTGGGAGGTGCAGTTGTTTGTTGCGAACTGAGCGGAGGTGTTCTGCAAAGCGGTCCCCAAGCCTCCGCTTGGTTTCCCCAAGGTAGAGGAAGCCGCACCGGGTACAGTGGATGCAGTATACCACATTGGCAGATGTGCAGGTGAACCTCTGCTTAATGTGGAATGTCATCTTGGGGCCTGGGATAGGGGTGAGGGAGGAGGTGTGGGGACAAGTGTAGCATTTCCTGCGGTTGCAGGGGAAGGTGCCGGGTGTGGTGGGGTTGGAGGGCAGTGTGGAGCGAACAAGGGAGTCACGGAGAGAGTGGTCTCTCCGGAAAGCAGACAGGGGAGGGGATGGAAAAATGTCTTGGGTGGTGGGGTCGGATTGTAAATGGCGGAAGTGTCGGAGGATGATGCGACACTTCCGCCATTTACAATCCGACCCCACCACCCAAGACATTTCTCCATCCCCACCCCTGTCTGCTTTCCGGAGAGACCACTCTCTCCGTGACTCCCTTGTTCGCTCCACACTGCCCTCCAACCCCACCACACCCGGCACCTTCCCCTGCAACCGCAGGAAATGCTACACTTGTCCCCACATCTCCTCCCTCACCCCTATCCCAGGCCCCAAGATGACATTCCACATTAAACAGAGGTTCACCTGCACATCTGCCAATGTGGTATACTGCATCCACTGTACCCGGTGCGGCTTCCTCTACATTGGGGAAACCAAGCGGAGGCTTGGGGACCGCTTTGCAGAACACCTCTGCTCAGTTCGCAACAAACAACTGCACCTCCCAGTCGCAAACCATTTCCACTCCCCCTCCCATTCTCTAGATGACATGTCCATCATGGGCCTCCTGCAGTGCCACAATGATGCCACCCGAAGGTTGCAGGAACAGCAACTCATATTCCGCCTGGGAACCCTGAAGCCATATGGTATCAATGTGGACTTCACCAGTTTCAAAATCTCCCCTTCCCCTACTGCATCCCTAAACCAGCCTAGTTCGTCCCTCCCCCCACTGCACCACACAACCAGCCCAGCTCTTCCCCCCCCACCCACTGCATCCCAAAATCAGTCCAACCTGTCTCTGCCTCCCTAACCGGTTCTTCCTCTCACCCATCCCTTCCTCCCATCCCAAGCCGCACCCCCAGTTACCTACTAACCTCATCCCACCTCCTTGACCTGTCCGTCTTCCCTGGACTGATCTATCCCCTCCCTACCTCCCCACCTATACTCTCTCCACCTATCTTCTTTACTCTCCATCTTCGGTCCGCCTCCCCCTCTCTCCCTATTTATTCCAGTTCCCTCTCCCCACCCCCCTCTCTGATGAAGGGTCTAGGCCCGAAACGTCAGCTTTTGTGCTCCTGAGATGCTGCTTGGCCTGCTGTGCTCATCCAGCCTCACATTTTATTATCTTGTTCATCAGGCCAACTTGGTCCAAGTGTACAGGAACAGTCTATTCCGTAAACAGCCCAATTATCCTCAATGCATCAAACATAGTCACAGTGTTGACTCAACCTGACTCAGTCAATGCAGCTCGTTTATGTGGCATGGCATTGTTTGATAAAACTGCATTTTATCATTCACATCCTTTGCCAGCATAAGCACTAATATAATTAAACTGTGGAAAGTGACATGCATTATCAATACCTTATTCCTGAGTACTGCAAAACGCTATTAACCATGACAATCCTGAAAACAGCTTGCACATCATGGGGCTACATAAAGAATTTTGTAGTTCCAAATCATTATTTAATCTCAGGATGAGGGTGATTTCCCATGAGCTGGTTTTCCTGCACACAAGACTTGCTAGTGTGAGGTTAATAGTCAACCACATTGGGATAAGACTGGAGTCTCATGTAGGCTAGATCAGAAATGAACAGTGGATTGCCTTTTCTAAAGGACTCTGGTAAAGTCAGTTGGATTTTTATGACAATCTGACAGCTTCATGGTCTTTTATATATTCCTAATACTGTTAAGAATCAGCTCACTGTGTTAATGAGAATTGCAGCCTACATAAAGGCCCATGTCTTCCAGGGCTGGATAAAGTTGCCCAGAGTTTCAGTTCCACGGCAGTTTCACAGTGGTTTGCTTTAGGAAGTGCTTCTTTATTCATTCCTGAGCCATGGGCATCATTAGCCGGGCCAACATTTAATGCTCATCCCCAGTTGCCACTGAGAAGGTGGTTGGCTGCCTTCCACTGCAGTTCATTTGGTGCGCCTATACCCACAATGCCCATAAGGAAGGAGTTCTAGGATCTTGACTCTGTGATACTGAAGGAACAGCAATATATTTCCAAGTCAGGTTGGTGAGTAGTTTGAAGGGAAAATTGCAGGTGTTAGTGATCCTATGTTATTGCCCTCGTCCTAGATGATGGTGGTTGTGTGTTTGGAATGTGCGGTTTGAGCAGCCTTCGTGAATTTCTGCAGTGCGTCTTTTAGATGGTACACACTGCGACTTCTGTGCATTGAGGGTGGAAGGGGTGAATGTTAAAGGTGTTGGATGTTTTGCCAGTCAAGCAGTTGTTTTGTCTTGGATGGTGTCAGGCTTCTTGTGTGTTGTTGGATCTGCGCTCTTCTGGGCAGGTGGGGAGTATTCCATCACACGCCTGATGTGTGCCTTGTAGGTGGTGCACAGGTACTCGGGAGTCAGAAGGTGTGTTATTCACTGCAGGATTCCTTGCCCCTGACCTGTTCTTGCAACCATGGTATTTATATTGTTCAGGTAAGATTCTGGTCAATATAAGGCCCAGGAATGTTGATATTGGGAGGTTTAGTGATGGTAACACCTTTGAATATCAAAGGACAATAGTTAGATTGTCTCTTATGAGAGATAGTCATTGTCTGGCACTTGTGTGTTATGAATATTTCCTGCCACCTATCAGCCCAAGCCTGGATATTGCCTGGGTCTTGCTGCATTTGGACATAGACTACTTTGGTATCTGAGGGCAGGCAAACTGTTCTGAACATTGTGTAATCATCAACAAACATCCCCGCTTCTGACCTTCAGTAAGCTTTGCAAGAAGGAGAGATCATATCTGGAGTGAGACACAGCCAAAGTGAGAATATAGTTTGGGAATTTGGAGTAGCATGAGAATTCAGTACGGAGGGGAAGAAGTGCTTTTTGCTTGCTCTTTGGTTCATAGATTGTAAGTTCTTTATAACAGGATACTTTGAAGTCCAGGCTTGGGGTTCCAGCACAATACAATGAGTGACATCACAGAAAAACTTTGAGTTCACCGGTTGGTAACAGCTACTAATTTTACTATCTGTTATAGATTACTTTCAGATTGAAGGTAAATAGGATAAATATTTACAGATTACAAACTAAAAGACTAGTAGGAATTAAAAAAAAACAAGTTAAGAACTAAGGAAGTCAATGCAGGGCTGGGAGATGTGTTGTAAATACACGACACAGGAGCTGGTGATCTCCATTATGGTTCATCATGACTGCATCTGTAGCAAGTGTTGATTGTTTGGGGAATTCCAGCTCCGAGTATACTTCCTGCTGCCTCGGAAAACCAACCAACACAATCAAAGACCCCTCCCACCCAGTTCCTCTGAGCTGGTTATACTCACTTCCATTGGGAAGAAGATATAAAAGTTTGAATACACATATGAACAGATTCAAGAACAGCTTCTTCCCCACTGTTAGGGTTAAGTTTTTGAATAGATCTCTTAAATGGTAATATTAATCTCTCTCTGCACCTTCTTGGCACCTGTAACACTATATTCCACACCCTGTTCTGTATCCTGATGTACTTGTGTAATACTGTCTGCCTATGAAGCACGTAAAATAACACTTTTCACTCTAGCTTGGTACGTGTGACAGTAATAAATCAACTTAAATCAAATCAGTAGTTAGGAACAGGAGCATGTGACTACAAAAGAGGCAGGTAGAGGAATCCAGGAGAGAGTGCTGAAGGAGCTT
This sequence comes from Stegostoma tigrinum, assembly GCF_030684315.1. Classification (NCBI taxonomy): domain Eukaryota; kingdom Metazoa; phylum Chordata; class Chondrichthyes; order Orectolobiformes; family Stegostomatidae; genus Stegostoma; species Stegostoma tigrinum. Next base: position 1,525,178 of record NC_081389.1, on the reverse strand, counting down.
CAGGCATTGAACTTGTCTAACAGGTTTGAAATTTTTGCTCCCTTTGGGGAGAATGGGGTCTGTTGGGAAGATGACAATATAGTCAGCAGAATAGGCACTGTTCTCTGTGGCCAGGATTGAGAGTTCCAAGACTATGTAGCCTGTCTGTGCCCAAGTTCAGGACTTCTTATCCGGGCTGCAGAGGAACTCGGACTAGAAAGGGAAGGATCCAGCTGCCGTTGTCCATGTAAGTAGAATATACGGAGGGAATATGACCAGTAAAAGGCCAAGTTATAAAGCAGAAGTAGAAAGATAATATCCTCTGGATTGCTACCTGAGTTATGAGCTAATTGGTACAGGGTAAACAAGAGCAAAGAGATAAATGTGTGGCTCAAAGATTGGTGTGGGAGGAACAGGTTTGACTTCATGGGGTATTGGCACCAGTACCGGGGAAGGCGAGAGCTGTTCATGGGATGGGCTCCACTTGAATCATGCTGGGACCAGGGTCTTGACGAATTACATATCTAGGGCTGTAGGTAGCATCTTAAATTAAATAATGTGGGGGAAGGTTTCAGTTGCATGGAAAATTATAAAATCAAAGGTAAAGGAGAAGGTAGGGTAACAGATTAGTGATGGAACTGATTGTTACCAGAAAAGGACAGAATGTGCAAGTGTCATATTGTGCTGAGGAACCATAAAAGTGCAGGGAAATTCCATAAAAGAACAAATTTAAAGGCTGTTTATCTTCATGTACAAAGCATTCAGAACAAGGTAGTCGAATTGACGGCACAAATACAGGTAAATGAATATGATCTCAAAATAGGGAATTTAACATTGAGGAATGTTTGAGCTTTCAGAGACAGGAGGGATGGGAAAGTTATCAATCATCAAATAATAGGAGCATGTAAAAAGTATAGAGCAATACATTGGCGTGACTTTAATATTCATGTTACTTGCATTAATCAAATTGTAAAGGGTATCTACAACAATGATTTCATAAAGTGCATTAGGGATAGTTCACTAGAGCAAAAACTTGAAAGGGTTCTGAAAAGATTGACAAGGATGTTGTCAGGGTTGGAGGGTTTGAGCTGTAGGGAGATGCTAAATAGGCTGGTGCTATTTTCCCTGAAGGGTTGGAGCCTGAGGGGTAACCTTTTTGAGGTTTATAAAATCATGAAGGGTATAGATAGGGTAAATTGACAAGGTCTTTTCCCACTCTCCAAAACCAAACAGCATAAGTTTAAAGTGAGAGTAGAAACACATAAAAGGGACCTAAGGGGTACCTTTTTCACACAGAGTATGGTGTGTTTGTGGAATGAGCTATCAGAGGAAATAGTGGAGGCTGGTACAATTACAACATTTAAAAAGCATCTGGATGTGTTTTTGAATAGGTTGGGCTTCGAGGGATATGGGCCAAATGCTGACAAATGGGATTAAATTAATTGAGGATATCTGATCAGCATGGACGAGTTGGACTGAAGGGTCTACTTCTGTGCTATATATCCCTGTGACTATGACTATTACGTCATGGAGCTAACAAGAGATCATATTCATTTACCTGTATTTGTGCCGTCAATTCGACTACCTTGTTCTGAATGCTTTGTACATGAAGATAAACAGCCTTTAAGTTTGTTCTTTTATTGAATTTCCCAGCACTTTTATGGTTCCTCAGCACAATACGACACTTGCACATTCTGTCCTTTTCTGGTAACAAACTCACCCTCTCATGTTAGCCTTAGAAATCCCAGAAGCTGGGGTGGGTGTTCCTAATTCAAAGACATTCCAAGTCTTAACAACTCTGAGTAAACAAGTTTCTCTACATGTCCTTTTTCCCCTTGCTAACTTTTTACCACTGCCTGAATGCACTCAGCATCATCTAAGCCTAGATCTTGTGTATTCCAGTCTTTTGAGCAAAGGTTAAATATTTGATTTATTAATTGTCATGTGTATCTTGTTACAATATACAGTGAAAAATGTTGAATAGATTTTCCACTCACCAGCACCATTTTAAAACACAGAAAAATAAACTGGAACAGAATATGAAGGCAGAAAAGTGAAGAAATAAAGTAAGTACCCAACTTTACAGTCCTTTGTGTGAATTGCTCTGACATAGTCCAGGCCTGGTGGCCAGGCACAAATTCCCTTTGCCACACTGCCGGTGGATCGAAAGTTATCACTCTTTGGCACGACCTCATCTTCACCAACACCCTTGCTGCTATGAGTACACTGATATAGATGTCACCAAATGCTACCGGGTACCAAACTGGCTCCAAACTCTACTGACTCCACCCCTGCCACGAGTCCACTCTGGGCCCACCTCACCGATGCAGCAGCTGCTGATGCTGCCTGAACTCACACGGGAACCAACTTCACCGCCGCCTCTATGTATCTGAATTGGAGACAGCCCTGTCATGTTTGAGGAAGGCCTGTGTATTAAGATCCCTTGAGACCCCTGAGGGATCTGTGTTCCTGAGGTTGAAGATATTGCCCTGGCAAATACCAACCAATTAGTGGGGAGCATTTGTTGCTGCCAGCCAATTAATGGGGGAGTAGTGTTTGCTGCCAGCCAATCACTGGTGGAGTGGTGTTTGCTGCCAGCTAATCGCTGGCAGAGAAGCCGAGGGAACCCCAGCACCAGGAGAATGAATGGTGGTGTAGAGGTTGCAAGTTGGGTCAGGACTAGGAGTGGGGGGTGTGGAGGACATGGCTTTCAGAGCACCCTCCACCCATCTTGATAATGAACCCTTGATAAGGCACTGACTGTTTTTGAATTAGGAACACCCACCCCAGCTTCTGGGATTTCTAAGGCAAACATGAGAGGGTGAGTTTGTCAGGCTACAAGTGTGACAACTGCATTGTCAGTGATAATTGCCCAATTGAATGGCTGTCTAAGAGCCTTGACACCCCTGACTTAACAGGTTCACAGGTGGAAATGGAGCATGAGGATGCCTTGCAGAGAGCATTAACTTCTGTCCATGGAGTTACCCACTGAATGATCTAACTGACAGAGTCCAAGCCTAATAATAACTTTGGCTTGCTGTGTTCATCCAGCCTCACACGTGTTATCTCATATTCTCCAGCATCGGCAGTTCCTACTGTCTCCGTATCAATTACAATCTTGTCTCTTGCTAAGGAACTTGCTCCAATTGGTGGAAATTGTCCAGTCCCCAAATTGGATGTAACCCAGGAAATATGGATCCACTGCTGGGACAGGGCCTGTGGAGGTTGTTGGTGGGGATGTGGGGGGCTTGTGTATTGTCTGGACTAAGTTTGCTGGCCTGGGAGGTTGTACTCTGGAGCAGGCAATAATGTGATGTGCTGGATGTTGAGGAACTGGGGAAGTGGGAGCAATATTCCGTGGAGGATGATGAAGACATGGAGAAGAGGAAGCTATCCTTGTGTATTACAGAGCTCAGCTGCATTGGGCACTGCAAGCCAGACAGGACCTGATTGATAACTTTCTGCAGTCAATGACAGCAGGGTACAGTAGACCAGCATGGGACATTAAATAGCAATTGCATTTGGTCAGCATTGTGCGCTTGGTCTGCAGCTACCAATGCCTTTGTTACCTGCAAATGAAAGCTCATGTTTGCTTGCCTGTCTGTGATGTTCCCTTCTGGGCTACCAGCTATCCATGCTGCAGATGTCCAGTGAGCATTGGAGACTGGGTAGCAGTGACTTAGCAAGGCTGCTTCCACAAGATGTCGGTAAGGACAGGTAAACTGTGTGAGTTGGGGGTTAAACAATAGCTAGCGTGAGAGAATGGGGCTCTATGTGTGAGGGAATGCCAGCATGCTGACTATGTGCCGTGGACAGTGCAGCTGCTGTGCCACTAGTGCATAGCAACACTGGATTACTTGTTGGGTTGCACAGTGGCCTCGCAAAGATGATGTTGGCATAGGGAATGCTGGTCTTTTGGCAGATATTGGCTGAAGGGCAAGTTGTTCCAGGAACAGCATGTGATAAGATTGGAATAGAATTGAACATGAAGGACACCAGAGGGTTGGGTGCATAGTGAAAATTTGATAAGATATAGTGAGCAATCTCGCCTGGCCTCTCAGCGAGGTACCCTCCAAAAGACTCAATGTTACTGATACTTAGTCAAAAATCTGTAAAATTCAGCCCTACATATTGAAGATTATGTTTAATTTAATTACTTGCTGTGAAGGTGAATGCAGGGGTAATGCTCCTTTACTTAATTTATTTCTCCTTGAATTTACATTTTTAAGTTTTATTGCTTCTAAAAAAAAATCATCTGCAAGGAATTGGGCTTCAGGACATGTTGCGATTTTGAATGTATCTCACATGCTGAATGTTTTCCATCAGCCTTCACAACAGAATTAGTTGTTATTACGATGCTGTGGGTCTGTAATGAGGAATGAGAACGGGATATTAACACTTGTGAAGGATTACTGTGAGGCTAGTGAGAGAAAAGAATTGGATGTTTAACCCTTTCAGAGTACACCCAGTAAGGAATATCATGGGGGATGTTGGGGAGAGACAAATGCAAAGTGTTTCTTTTTGTTTAAAAACCCAACATGTTTGTTTTCACAGGAGAATCCATTCAAGGAACAAATAGTGAAGACCTTTTCGGAGGATGGTGCTGGGAATCTGAGCTTTAATGACTTTGTGGACATGTTCTCGGTGCTTAGTGAAATGGCTCCCAGAGAGCTCAAAGCTATCTATGCCTTCAAAATCTATGGTACAATAATCAGTTCCTTCATTTATTGAATGAATCGTGTGTAGAGCAGAACAAGACAGACCCAGAAACTATAAGGGGACAATCAGAAACACAAAACCCGAAAGTTGATTCTGGAAAGACGTAACCGTTCTTCTCGTTTAAAGTAGATTTAAAATCATCACAAATTTTGTAGCATTCATGCTTCAGATTCTGTTCTTGCAAATAATTTCTTATAGAGTTAGTCTGAAGAAGAACTGTCTTGTCTCTCCGACAGGGAATAACATTCTGGATGAGAATTCAGCCTACCTTGAGCCAACAGAAAATCTGGTCAACTTTAATGGATTGACCTCATCAGTTGGCTGAATTCATGACCAAAACATCTGAAGGGTTAGTGGGAAGTTGACTGCAGTGTGTGGGGACCTGGGGCAGTCAGTATTTTGCAAAATGAGTAACTCTGGAAGGAGCCCTGGGATGGAGGGCTCTTCCTGCACGTCCCCCTGAAGTACTGTGGGAGGAGGCTTATGTTCAGAGTTCACAGGACATGTTTAGAAACATAGGAACATAAAAAATAGGAGCAGGACTAGGCCATATGGCCTTTTGAGCCTGTTTCATCATTCAACTTGACCATGTCTGATCAGCCGTCTCAATAACCTGTTCTCATTTTCTCCTCGTCCTTTTTGATCCCTTTAGTCCCAAGAACTATATTTAACCCTTCTTGAAAACATTCAGTTCTTTGGCTTCACACACTTCCTGTCTCAGAGAATTCCACTGGCCCCCCACTCTCTGGGTGAAGAAATATCTCCTCATCCCAGTCCTAAATGGCCTAACCCATATCCTTAGACAGTGTTCCCTTGTTCTTAATGCCCGGTCATTAGGAACACCCTTCCTGTATTTACCCTGTCTGGTCCTGTTAGAATGTTATAGGTTTTTTTGAGATCCCCCTCATCATTTTTCTAAACTTCAGTGAATGTATCCCTGACTGATCCAGTCTCACCTTACCTAGTTTGTGCTTTGTCATTATTGAACTGATTGTAAGATGACTGCCTCTAGTGAGTATCTCATGGCAGAGGTCACATAACTGTGACAATTAATGCAATTTCCATCCAAACATCTTTTTAGTGCACATAAATTTATTTTAGGTTGCACAGTTATTTTAGGCTATGTAGTAACCACTTTGTCCAATTTACAAACAACTGATTTCCTGTTCATTACTCCATTCCACCTCTGCAAAGTGTTCATTACTCTAGTTACTCTGTTTCTTTTGGTCTCTACACACATGGCACACATAATCTTTAAAGTGGTTGGATTTTGTGATGGCACACATGCAGGTTGTTGGCTTTTTATCCAACATCTGCTGGTTGGAATAATAATTCAATTTCAAAGTCTTCTCAGCTGACTTTACTGATCTGTACAACACTGTTGCCTTAAACACATCTTTCATTCAGTTGCATTTCCTGTGTCTGACAATGCAATCATGTAATTTTGTGACTTCAGCTTCAAGATTTCATTGTTTTGGCAATCAGATCCTCTCTGACTTGTATTGTCTCTTTGTCTGTCTATCAGTTGATCTGGCCTATGAAACAGTGTCAATACCTTCTGGGGGGTTTAGCTTTTGACTTACTTCTGCTGAGATGTGGAATTCTGGATTGTACATCTTGCCAAGCATTGGGCTCTCAGATTAATTTATCCTGTCAGACTGAGCATCATTCCATCGCAGAGTTACTGTGTTCCATCACAACTTTACCTTCAAAGGTTTCACTCTTGGATTCCCATCTGTTGTAACTTCACATAGTTCCTTAAAGCTCATAATGTTTCAGGAAGCACTAGTGTCTACCCAGCATTTTGTATTAATTTGATTATCTCACTTAGCTGTTTTCATTATAACTGTTTTCATTTTACTCCTCGCGATTTGATGTTGTCAACCTGCTCGAAGGTATTGATTGAATTGTACAAAGCTTCATTCAACAATCTCTCTGGTGCCACAATTAATTTAAACAAATCATTGCCTTGATATCTTTGTGGTTATTACCTTTATGGTTTTTGGTCTACTTCTTAGCTAAACACTTGCATGTAGAATAGTTTAGCTTCTTGAAGATAAAGCATTGTTTCCTGATGCCTGGTGTACTTTCTTTTGTCTTCTGTGATGACCACACTATTTGTAATTTGTCCAGGGACTTTGTTTTTTTTGGTTGGTCTTTCTATAAGTAGTTATTGCTTTCCTCCACATTTTTGCACTTGAAAGGTATAGACCGCGTTTCGACACAGTGGGTAGGTCTAAACTGCTTATCAAGGAATGTGCAGGCCTGGGATTTTCCCCACATCATGGACAAACTCCTCTGTCCTCCTGTGTAAATGCTGTAGCTGTTGATCTACAAGCTCAGAGCTTCTGTGCATTATTCATAACTTCTTTGAGAGTTAGATACCTTTCTCTTAGCAGTTGCACCGTCATGGTAGGATCTCTCATTCCTAAGATAATTGTATCTTTGACAGGATCATCTTTCAGGTGCCTGAATTCACAAGATATGTGAGCTATGTTAATATAGTCACGTATCTATCAATGGGCTCCTTTTCAATCTGAGCTGTGATATTGAACGTGCTGTTCATAAATTACATTCACTTGGGATTCACAGCGCAAGTTTATCAAAATTTCTGCACTCTGTTTTTACTACTCATTGGAAGGAGTTAGAGTGGAATTCACTGTGTAACAGAATCCTCAACTGTGATAAAAAATATTCTACTTGTAGTTGCAGTTATGGACCAGACTAAACCCCCTCAAAATATATTAAGAAGATAGTCTAGACTACTGTCTGAGGTTTTCCTTTAAGCTGACAGTGTGACATGACTAGCTGAATTCAACCACATCCATATATCATCTAGGCCAATAGAAAAGCATTTTGCATTTTGGCTTGAGGTTTTCTTACTCCTAAGTGATCTCCTTCTGGTACCTCAAGTGTTATCTGCATCACCTATTTTCTATAACTCACCAATATTACCTTTGATGAACTTCTGCCCATTTCCCATCTGCCTGAATACACGATGGTCTCCATGTCCTCATCAAGACTTCATATTTAAGATAGTAACATTCTGGGATACACTCAGATTCTTCTATGTAAGCTTTTTGATACAATTCCTATTGTTTTTCAGCTTTCTGCTGTAATTCAGCTGGCTTCCCTGAACTAAAAAAAATCTACTTTGTCCGCAACCTGTTTCTTGTATTTTTCTCAGCCATTTGATCGAACATAGTTTTTGGAATTAAACTTCACCTTCCTTATCTTTACTCTTTGATTTTGCTCCTGCTTCAACCTGTGGCTTTGTGACCATGTTACCACGCAGGAAAATCCCAAAATATAACACTTCAGTTGTTTGATTTTCCATTGGCTTTTTAACCACTGTAGACATCACTCCCAGCTGTGATCCAACTGGATCCTCACCAAGGTACTGTATTTTCAGAACAAAGAATGTTTTATTATTTCTACTACCACTTCACCACTTTTCACTGGACCCTCCAATCTCACTTCATATAACAAACACTGCTGTTCTTACTATGAATTCCACAAATTACCACAGTTTCTGGCATCTGAATTACATATCTTCTCATCTTTCACTAAGGATTGACTTGTTCTTGTAGCTTTTAACTTGAATTTACTCCTTCTGGTCCACATGAATAAACCTTAACCAATCAGGTAAACTCTGTAAAGAGATCTAGCACTTTCCTCTCAACCAAGCCCTTGTGCATTTTGGTGCAGCTTTTTAGTTTCCATTGTGGTTTGCTTTACCAATTCAACAAAACTCATTGGCTTATCCTATTTCCCGCATCTCTTTCCAGTGCTTTCTCTAAACCAACATTGAGACTTCACTATTGTGAAAACACCTAACTTTAATATCTTCAATGATATTTCCTTTTCCCTTACCACCTGAGGTTTTCTGTGCTCCTCAGTTTCTATCTCTCACAGATTGAAATTGATGTTGGAAGCCAAACATTGAATTATGAACTAACTCATAATCATCTGCCATTTTTGTTACTAATCTTAACTCTCTCTTCCACATGGATTGTCACAACTTCAGGAAGTGAATTTTTGAACTCTTCCAAAATAATTGTCTCTAAGAGCATCATATGTCTGATCTATTTTCAATGCTCTTGTCCATCTATCAAAATTATTCTGTTTGATCCTTTCAAACTAAATGTAAGTTTGACCAGTTTCCCTCCTTAAATTCCTAAAACATTGTCTGTAGGCTTCTGGTACTAGCTCATATGCGTTTAAGATTTTTTTTGTCACCTCCTCACATTCACCAGATACTTTCTCTGACAGTGATACAAATACCTCACTATCTAGCAACTTTATTTGGATCAACAAAACCCACATAGTCACCAGCTATTTCCTTTGTTTAGCTATTTTCTTAAATGAAATGGAAAAGGCTTTTAAACCCTCCTTGTCGAATTAGGTGATGCTTGGACATATTTAAACAGATCCCCACTGGGTCTAAGCGATGAAGGAGGTGTTCTCCATCACTGCCTACATCGGTACTCCTACTTTTTACCTATCTCTCGGCTATTTTAAGTCCACTTTATGTGTTCAGTTCCAACCTGTGATGTTAAAAAACACTTTCTCCCCTTGTGTTTTTTTCCATTATAATTCAAACTGTGTCATTTCCTTTTCATGTTTAAGCTGCAAACATTTCTTTAGCCAAATCTCTGGCAATGGTAAATGTCAAGCTGCTGCTGCAAATACCTCTCCTTTTTGCCCAACTCCAGCTTGTCTGCCAATACCAAACTCTACTTTGTTAATTGCATCTGTCACAAGTTTGTAAGTTTATCTTTTTTTTTTGCCTTTTTTTGTTTGGTTTTCCCCCCCAAATGAAATTAAGTGGCTGACTTCTCCTGGGTTACTGTCTGACAGAGAGACGGTCAGAGTCAGGATAGGCTTTAGTGCGGTCCTTTACTTCAAAATGAATTTAGCCACTATTAGTCATAACAGTTAATTCTTCAAGAAGGAGACAGAACAGTTCTTGACTAGGACAGAGATCTCTGTTAAATAGTGGGAAAGTTGATTAACTATCTAAAGTGATCACCTGGATTATGGGAATAATAGGGAAATTCTCCAGGATATTTTGCACCGCCAGTGTTTATCCACCTATGAAGGGAATGGTGGGGAGAGCTGGCTGGTAGCTAATCACAAAGCACCAACCGTTGTGAGTGTGGAGTAGGCTTCATGGATGATTGAGCTTTTCCTATTCATTATTTCTATCTGTCTGTACATCTACACAATGTTACAGAGATAGTAGGACCTGCCGATGCTGGAAAATCTGAGATAACAAGGTATAGAGCTGGATGGACACAGCAGGCCAAGTAGCAGCAGAGGAGCGGGAAAGCTGACGTTTCGGGTCAAGACCCTTCTTCAGAAGCCTCGATCTGAAACATCAGCTTTCCTGCTCCTCTGATGGTGCTTAGCCTGCTGTGTTCATCCAGCTCTACACCTTGTTATCGACACAATGTATTGCTTTTCTCTCCAAAAGATTTCAACACGGACAATTTCATCTGCAAATCTGACCTGGAGAAGACTCTCAATAAGCTGACCCGGGAGGAGCTCGCACCCGAAGAGGTGACCCTGGTCTGTGAGAAAGTGATCGAAGAAGCTGATTTGGATGGTGATGGGAAGCTTAACTACCCGGATTTTGAGAATATGATTGGCAAAGCACCCGATTTCCTCAGGTAGGTCAGGATAAGAAAAGCAACTTTCTGACACTTCAGTCAGTACTTCAAAATCAGCGAAAGACCATGAGGGAGAATAATGAATCTAGATTACATAGCAGACTGTTTCTGAAGGCTGCAAGACTTTGCATGTATCCTATTTCAAAATTAGAGTAAATGTTGAACACAGATTACATGGTTCAGTGTAAGTACTTTCACCTTTGAAAGGGATAGGGGAGGGAATGGTGCAGTGATGGGGGAGGGATGGGGAGAGGATGCAGCGGTGATAGGGGTAGGGGCTGGTGTGGGGAGGTGGGTGCCGCTGGTCAGAGGAGGTGCTGGTGTGGAAATAAGGGAATGGGAAGGGGGAGGAAGTGGGATGGGAAGGTGATGGTGCAGTGATGAATGAAGGGCTAGTGTGAAATGGGAGAGGGATGGTGTAGGGATGTGGAGGGACTGGTGCAAGGATGAGGGGAGTTGGGAAGGGCTCATGTGGGGATAGGGGAAACAGGGAGATGCTGTTCAGGAATGGGGAAGATGGGCTGGTGCAGGGATGAAAAGGGATTTGGAGGAGAGGGGAGAATCTGGAGTGGGGATGGGGTTTTGGGGTGGGATTGGTGTGGAGTCAGGAGGAAGCGCTGGTTCTGGGACGGAGAAGGGAGGAAAGGAGCTGGTCCAAGTATGGGAAGGCACGGCTAGTGTGTGGATGGGTAATGGGGTTAGTGTGGGAATGAATGAAGTGTGTTTTGGTATGGGAAGTGGATGGGGGTCCCGCACTCGGTAGTACCAACACAAGGACCAAGGCTGCAGCTCGAAAGATAACCAAGATCATGAGACCTGTGGTAACAGGGAAAGATGGAGAAAGTGGTTCTGGTTTCTGGGGTTGGGCATCAGGAGTGGGGGCCAAGCAAGTGCAATAGAATATCCCTCTGGCCAATGGTCATACCCCATTCCTGCACAAATGATTGTATATTGAGGGACATTCTCTAACGTATCAGATTGAAAGTCTAACATTGCTGATTTACTGGGCTGCCACTTCCCCATCTTGCCTAGAGCAAAAAAAATTATGAGCCAGGCAGGAATAGGTACGAGCTAGTCAATAATTGGCCACATAAGGCTTATGGGAAGGACTTTTGCAATATTGTCCAGAACTGAGGATAAGGCTGTTAGCTCCCTGTCTGCTAACACTTTGTATTAGGCTTCTGTTGAATTTACCGCACTCCGATAGAATCTTGAGCTGGCAGGTAGAAAGGTGGTAGGCTGTTGCTGGAAGGACAGGGGCCAGGGCTTAGGGAGATGGATCTCAGCAGGTGTCTCTCCTCACTTCCTGATGTCCAGTCTCTCGATCAGGGGCTGAGATTCTTGGATTGAGGGACCCTGAAACCTCCATCTGTAAACTCCACATTATAACAGCCTCGCCTGCAGCTGCATCAGTCCCAGTGGCACCAACTCAAGAGCCTTTAGTGCTCCCTAATTGGTCTCTTTAAGGCCCCAGTTGGTGGTGGGAAGGGAAGATCAACCATGGGCCTTCCCACTTAGAGAACCTGATTCCTGAGTAGTTGAGTAGTTTGCTGGGGTTTGGGTAAACTACTATCTTGCTGAATTAAACACACTTATTGCACTGAGGAGAGCTGGAGATTCCACCCGACAACCCTCTACCACCCTCTCTCCCTACGTTTTGCTCTGCTGTATGGCTACACTGATTATATACCCAGCTATATCCTTCAGCCCTCCAACTCTGACTTGTTATGTGCATCTATCCTTTCTGGTTACTCTATTCTGAAATGCACATTGATGCAACTCCTAAGAAAACAGCTCACCTATTCCTAAACAATCACTGGCCAGTTTATAAAAGCTGAATTCCTAAATATACATCTTGATCAAGTTATTAACCACTATTCCCATCTCTTCTACAGTGGTTCCATCTCTATGATTCCACAAACCTAGTTTTGTTATCTATGGATCAGTTTTTGGGCTTTTCTTTATGTTAATTCTGTTGTATAAGAACAGCCATTGTTCCCAAGCCAAGTTAATAGATCTACCGTTTCCCCCAACATGTTCCATAAGTTAGTCAAGGAGACACTGTGTTTCATTAACTGGGAAGACCTCCAATTATTTAGCAGCTTGTTTAGCAGCTGGATGAATTGAAAACAATTGACACTTAACTCTTTCAATTTGGAAATTCCCGTGGGTACAAATCCTCGTGGTAATTTTGTTTGCTGTTCTAATCCAATCCTAGCCACGTCTACCTTCTTGACTAGGAAGTGAGAACGTTTTGAGTTCCCTCTTGATTGGAGACAATTAAGATTCATTCAGGATATAGGAGCAGCCACTAGAACCTTAATTTCTGAAATGATGGAAAGCCAAGTAAGAAGCTGGGATTTTTCACACAAAGTGAAGTGTAGTCATGCCAATTTCAAATTACAGAGATCTATCTGAAATGTAAAAACATTGCTTCTCCCTACCTGTGCTCCACGACAAAATGGTGTACATTACCATTCACAGGCACGTTCATAATGTTTGATTGATCCATTCAGTAATATGTATTGATCCATTCATAACATATGGCTGACACATTTGTAAATATATATATGTGTGTGTGTGTGCATAGAATCATTCATAAATAAATAATTGATCCATTCATAAATTTGCTCTGCCCTGTTGACAATACATACTTGACCCATTTATAAATACACATTGATTCTTTCTTAAATGTGCATTGATCTATTCAGAAATATATCACTGATCTCTCTTAACAAATATTATTTACAACTTCAATTGCTTTAGTTCTAAATAGAAAATAAAATTAGCTTGATTTTCCTGAATTCACTACTGAGAGTCGCATGGGGAATTCTGATGGCCACTTTAACCCCACTGTAACCCTTTTGTTCAGTTTAACAGCAAGGCTGCATTTGACTGAGGGGTGTGTCCAGGAACACTGGCAAAATTAATTGAGGGGAAACTCTATGCTGATCTGGGTTCCGTTTAGCAGACATAGAGATGGTTGAGCCTGCTGTAGGTCAGCTATCTCAGCTCCAGGACATCTCTACAGGAGTTCTTCAGAGTAGGATCCTAGGCCCAACCATCATCAGCTGCTTCATTGATGACCTCCATCATAAGGTCAGAAGTGGGGATGCTCACTGATAATTGCACAAAGTTCAGCATCATTTGCAACTCCTCAGTTACCGAAGCAGTCCATGTCCAAATACACCAAGATCTGGTCAATATCCAGGCTTGGGCTGACAAGTCACAGGTAAGATTCAGGTCACACATGTACCAGGTAATGATGATTTTCAGAAAAAGAGAATCTGTACTTCACCCCTTGACATCCAATGAAATTGCTGAATCTCTCAGTATCAATATTCTGGGTGTTACCATTGACCAGAAACTGAATTGAGGTCTACACATACAATGGATACACAAGCAGATCAGAGGCTGGGAATCCTGGAGCGAGTAACTCACCTCTTGCCTTTCAAAAAGCTTATCCAAAATCTACAAAACACAAGAAAAGGATGTGATGCAATTCCCCAACAACACTCAAGAAGCTTGACACCATCCAGTCTGCTTGATTGATATCACGTCTGGCAGATTTGGAAAGAGGATTACTTTTTGCCTTTTTAATTGTCAAAAGCTTCCATTAAACATCTTTGTGATATACTGTGTCTTATAGAATAGAATTGTACAGTATTGAAGGAAGCCATTCAGCCCATTGACTGTGGTGCCAGTTCTTTCAAAGACAAATCCAGTCAATCCTACAACAACTCACTCCCAGCCAAATTGTTCTTTCTTTTTTTTCCCTCCAAATATTTATATAATTTCCTTTTGAGTACTAATTTAAATCAGTATACACCACCTTATCAGAAAGGAAGTGGATTCCAAATCCCAACCACTATTGTAGAAGTGCTTTTTCTCACAATGCCTTTTGATCTTTGGTCAATCAACATGAATTAAGTTAATTATGGACCAATTGATTTATCAAGCCTTCAGACATGGAACCAATTTCTATTTATTTGATCTAAACGCTTAACAATATTATACATCTCCCTCTGCCAGTATCCTCAGCTGTCAGGAGATCAACTTTATCCTTGCTGTGCAAGTTTCAGTAAGATATGGTTAATAACTATTGCTTTGTTAGACAATTACTCACAACTTGGTCATTCAGATCATGCAACTAAGTCTTTTGAACCTGACCTAATGAATGGTAACAGCAATTTCCAACAGTCTTGAATCTTTCAATCGCTACTAACAACAAATCAAGATATCTTGAACTCATAGTGATATTTACAACTGACCTGTGACTTTTGGTTTCTCTTCCAAATAAAAAAATTGACAAAGTCTTCCTGGAAATTAGCACAAGTCAATTCACCTGTACTAGTGTGGCATTTTATCCCTATAAGTCAGATTTGTTAATAGAAAAGTTACTTTGCATTGCATGGTAAATATTTTCTCACTTTTAATTAAAACTGATTGCACATAAAAGGTTAAAGCACATGGAATTCAGAAAAACAGAATTGCTGACAACACCAAAATTGGTAACACAGTGTAGACCTGGAGGAACACAACAGGTTCAGCAGCATCAGAGGAACAGATATAAAATATGTAATTTGAAGAAGAGTCATATTAGACTCAAAATATTAATTGTTTCTCTTCATAGATGATGCCAGACTTGCTGAGTTTTTCCTCTGTTTTTACTTGATAAATCAAAATTCTTTTTCATATAATACTGATTGTTTATTCAGCTAGACTCACTTGAGCCTACTGAGCAAAAGGCAATGTTATTGTGGGACAGGATGTGAACAGAAGAGCTTTAGAATCCTCTGTGGCTGCAAGGCATTTCATTTTAACATGCTAAATTATAACTCTGAGAGTCTCTGACTAGCTTAATGGTGGCATTAGCAATGTGATTTGGCACTCTCTAATCTGCTCTGCAAGGCTGCATATATTGGACTTGTACGAAATTGCTTTGTAAATCGTTCCAGAAATTGATGCTGATCCATGCTCCAAATTGGTCTGTAATGGTCTCACTTACATGGAAATTACACAACATAGTTTTCCTGACTGCACACTCCTGCCCTGGCACAAAGTGTGAAGGACTTGTGATCTTTAGACCTGTCTTGCACACCTCCCATTGCTAGGAAAATCTTTACGGACTTAATTACTTTCCAGACTGTGGGCTCCCAATCCCCTGTAGGGGTTAGGTGGTCACCCTCCTGAACACATTAAGATTTAAAGTGAAATCTGAAAACCTTATTTTAATTAATAGAACTACACCACAAAGCTTCTTGATTTTTTTTCAGAAGGCTCAAACTTTATTCCAACAAAATCAGAAATTGCTGGAAAAATTCAGTAGGCCTAGCAGCATCTGTGGAGAGAAAGCAGAGTTAATATTTCAAGTCCAGTAACCCTTCTTCAGAACAAACTTCATTGCATCTAGAAACAATTAAACAAATCAAATATAATTATGTTAGCATGGTTGCATACATCCACAAATGCCAGGCCTTAAGGATCACTTCTTCCTTCCCCCAAAAATTCTCATATATTCCAATTATTACATTACTTACTTTCATGGAGAAAAACCATAAGTTTCCCACAGTCCTCTGGAAACGAGGTTTTAAATTTCCTCAGCACTAGTTAGTCTCAAGTGTAGAATCTTCATTTTCCATTTTTTTTATTGTGATACCCCAGTTCTCCTTTTGGTTACAATTCTATTACTTCCAATATAATCTGACGGTTGCTTTATTTGGCCACAAGTCTCTGAGAAGACCACCATAGGTTCTTCTACCAGTTTCAAACTTACAATTTTCATTCCCTCACAAAATACAAACTGACTGATATTAAGTCTCACCCTATTTCTGCATGGTAAGAGATTAACTTAGTTTTTTTTATTCTGCTTACAGTGCAGGACTATATAACTATCATTTATTTGGGCTATTTCACAGTGGGTTGCAATCACACCAGGTCGAAATTGCAACTTCAACTTGGATTGATTTTTAACACATTTTACCTTCCAACTAGGTTTGCCTGTCTGGAATGGTTTTGGGAAGGGGAGGGGATTGGAGAGAGGGAAGGGGAGATGAGTGGGATTGTTTATTGACGCATTTAAATTTGGAGCTGCTTATCTAGTTGCATTTTCTCTGTGTCCCATTTCTACAGCACTTTCCACATTCGTATCTGAAGGCAGGCAATGAGATGGCTACGTGGGAAATCGAGACTGGCTTGCCCCTGATTCCATGACCTTTTGGACCCTTTGATTGGATTTGGAGCCCATTTGGCTGAAGACATGAAGTCTCTGCTTCTCGTCTGTACGACTGGGCAATGGGCTTCCTGAATTGTTGGTGAACAGAGAGCCAGGCACAGTCAGCTCTCAGTGATTTGACTTTTGAAGGCCTTTGGAACCAGTGTTCACGATTCTATACCTGGGCGTGGCTATTCCAGAGCATCTAGCAACCTCCTGTCTCTTATACCTTTCAGAACTTTCTACTGGAGGCCAAGGCAGATAATGAAAGTGAAAGGTTCAGTTTATACACACAGGAAGCACAGGAAAACTTACTAGGGCTAAAACCTCTTTAAACATCAGTATTTTCTATCAGGACAGGCAAAGGCGCTTTATCAAGGTAGTACAGAAATATTTCTATGGTGGTTTTGTAATTGCTTGCTGTCTGATGTATTAATGACAACTCAAGGTTGATTTCTTGATTTGGAGAGACACATTCGCCTCATTCCTCCTGGAAGACACCGGTTACCAGTGCGATCATGGACAGACTCTGCAAGCTCCCTGGACCTTTTGATTATGTACATGCCTCCCCTGAGAAAGCCATCAGCGCTCGAGAACAAAAGCAACTCTTTGTGAAATCACAGTGTCGTTGTTTGAGGGTCAATTTGCCTCGATGTTTGCAGACTAGGAGTGGATGGGGTTGAACTGGTGAAACAGTGAGCAAGGAGACACCGAAGACCATTTCCTGACCAGCTATGCAATCTTCAGCATCAAACTGCATGAACTTTTCCTTCTTCCCCACCCCCTCTTGCTGCCCCTATTGTTTTTATATCCTGGTATCTGATTACTGGTGCACAATGACAATCATGAGACTGTGATACAGTCCAGTAGAAGGGCTCTGCTACTAAACTGCTTGGATTTATCTGCCTCTGGGATCTCCCCATGTATTGCTTAATTGTTCCAAACTTCACACCTCCTCCTTTTTAAAATGATTGTGCTGTTTGTTTGTTGTCCACGGATATCTCCTTTTCCAGTCTCCTGGCTCAGTGAGAGCCTCAGGATATATTTTGAAGAGATGGCTTTTGTGTTGCTTGTTGTCTTAATAAACAGTTGGAAGCAAACTGGCAGCTCCAAGTGTGTTCTTAGTTGGTGTTACACATTTCACTAGCATCATTAATTGTGTAGCTCATATCCAAAAACAAAGCACAATTCAACCTTGCTGAGAAATTCCAATACCTTCAGTTCTTCACATATTGGATATCTCAATAATGTGCCTTTTAAGGTTCATAAGGTGAAACTAAATTAGAGCAAAACCACAAATAAAGAACCACGTTATAGCAGAACAGTGTTATAACTGGAGTCAGAGATAATGGGAACTGCAGATGCTGGAGAATCCGAGATAACAAAGTGTGGAGCTGGATGAATGATGCTGCTTGGCCTGCTGTGTTATAACTGGACTGTGTTATAGAATATTTTCTAATCACCTGTTCAGAGAAGTTATTACACACCTCTGTGGTAAGTGGAATGTCATAGAATCGGAAAATCACATAGGATAATATAGTTACGTCATATACGGCCACAGAGATATACAGCATTGAAACAGAGCTTTAGGTTCAACTCATCCATGTCGACCAGACATAAACCTAGCGACAAAAGCAGAAGTTGCTGGAAAAGGGTTGAGGAAAGGTCAACAGATCTGAAACATTAACTCGGATTTTTCTTCACAGATGCTGCTAGATCTGCTGGGCTTTGCCAGCAACTTGTTTTTGTTCCTGGTTTACAGCATCCACAGTTCTTTTGGTTTCCATATAAATCTAGTCCCATTTGCCAGCATTTGGTCCATACCCTCTAAACCCTTCCTATTCCTAAAGTCATCCAAGTCTCTTTTAAATACTGTAATCATACCAGCCTCCACCACTTCCTCAGGTAGCTCATCCATACACGCAGCAACCTTTGTGTGAAAAAGTAACCCCTTAGGTCCCTTTTATACCTTAAACCCATGCACAGGGGAAAACACCTTTGCTACTTACCCTCTCCATGCCTCTCATGATTTTGTAATCAGAACAGCTCCTTTACTCCATCAAGTCTGTACCACAAAAGCTTGTTTCTGCGAAATGTTTCTGTGCTTTCTATAAATGATTTGGATGTGAATATAGGAGGCAAAGTTTGTAAGTTAGCAGATGATACCAAAATAGGTGGTGTAATGAACAGCAAAAGAGCTTATCTCAGAGAACAACGGGGCCTCGATCAGATGGGCCACTGGGCCAAGGAGTAGCAGATGGAGCTTCATTTTGATAAATGTGAAGTGTTGCATTTTGGGAAGGCAAACTAGGGCAGGACCTGTACAGTTAATGGAAGAGCCCTTCACAGTGTTGCCAAACAAAGAGACCTAGGAGTGCAGGTTCACAGTTCCTTGCAAGTTGAGTCGCAGGCAGACAGGGCAGTGAAGAAGGTGTTTGGCAGGCTGGTCTTCATTGGCTGTACACGATCTTGTTGTGGCCACTTTTAGAGTTCTGCATACAATTCTGGTTGCCCTTCTATTTAGTATTATTGCCCTTCTATTTAATACTAAATGCCCTTCTGTAGGAATGGTAATATTAAACTTGAGAAGTTGCAGAAAAGATTTTCTCAAGGATGTTGCTGGATCTGGAGAGTTTGAGCTATAGCAACAGGCTGAATAGGCGGGGGCTATTTTCCTTAGAGTGTCAGAGGCTGAGGGGTGACCTTATAGAGGTTAATAAAATCATGACAGGCATGGATGGGGTGAATGGCCAAGCTCTTTTTCCTAGGGTGGGGGAGTCCAAAATAAGAGGACGTAGGTTTGAGGTGACGGGGGAAAGATTAAAAGGGACCGAAGGGTGGCTTTTTTACACAGAGGATGGTGCGTGCATGGAATGAATTGACAGCGGAAGTAGTGGGGCTGGGTACAATTCCAACATATAATAGGCATCTGTATGGGTAAATGAATAGGAAGAATTTAGAGGGAAATGGGCCAAATGCTGGCAAATGGGACTAGGTTGTATTGGGATGTCTGTTTGGCATGGATGAGTTGGACCGAACAGTCTGTTCCCATGCTTATGGCTGTATGACTCTGTGACTCCACAGTAATCCCACCTTCCAGCACCTGGGCCATAATTTTGCATGTTGCCACACTTCAAGTCTTGAACCCTCCTGATCGAGAAGAAGGGATACAATCAGAGCACCAAGAGATATCTCACTGGCCCACAACATATCAAACAGGATTCCAGACAACTGATTCAATTTATAAGTGATAATGGGAACCGCAGATGCTGGAGAATCCAAGATAACAAAGTGTGGAGCTGAATGAACACAGCAGGCCAAGCAGCATCTCAGGAGCACAAAAGCTGACGTTTCAGGCCTAGACCCTAGACCATCCTCTCTGATGAAGGGTCTACGCCCAAAACATCAGCTTTTGTGCTCCTGAGATGCCTCTTGGCCTGCTGTGTTCATCCAGCTCCGCACTTTGATTCAGTTTATAGCTGGGCTGTGTTATAACTGGACCGCTTAATGGGAGAATTGTATTGTAACTGGACCGCTTAATGGGAGAATTGTATTGTAACTGGACCGCTTAATGGGAGAATTGTATTATTACTGGTTCGCTTAATGGGAGAATTGTATTATGACTGGTTCGCTTAATGGGAGAATTGTATTATAACTGGACCACTTAATGGGAGAATTGTATTATAACTGGACTGCTTAATGGGAGAATTGTATTACAACTGGTTCGCTTAATGGGAGAATTGTATTATAACTGGACCACTTAATGGGAGAATTGTATTATAACTGGACCGCTTAATGAGAGAACTGTATTATAACTGGTTCGCTTAATGGGAGAATTGTATTATAACTGGTTCGCTTAATGGGAGAATTGTATTATAACTGGACCACTTAATGGGAGAATTGTATTATAACTGGACCGCTTAATGGGAGAATTGTATTATAACTGGACCACTTAATGGGAGAATTGTATTATAACTGGACTGCTTAATGGGAGAATTGTATTATAACTGGTTCGCTTAATGGGAGAATTGTATTATAACTGGACCACTTAATGGGAGAATTGTATTATAACTGGACTGCTTAATGGGAGAATTGTATTACAACTGGTTCGCTTAATGGGAGAATTGTATTATAACTGGACCACTTAATGGGAGAATTGTATTATAACTGGACCGCTTAATGAGAGAACTGTATTATAACTGGTTCGCTTAATGGGAGAATTGTATTATAACTGGTTCGCTTAATGGGAGAATTGTATTATAACTGGACCACTTAATGGGAGAATTGTATTATAACTGGACTGCTTAATGGGAGAATTGTATTATAACTGGTTCGCTTAATGGGAGAATTGTATTATAACTGGTTCACTTAATGGGAGAACCACGTTACAAGTGAACTGCTAATTAGGAAAACCATATTATAACGCTTCTTATAGAAGAACAGTGATATAACAGGACGACTTAATAAGAGAAATGTGTCATAACTGGACAGCATTATAGGAGCACCATGGTATAACTGCACTGCATTATAGCTGGATCATGTTCTAGAATTCCATATCGTAGCTAGCTCAGGGTCATACCAAGGACACATTGCAGACACACTGCATTATAACAACACTGCCTCTTATTTGGACTGTGGTATCGCTGCGCCAGTTATTGGATTAGATTAGATTCCCTACAGTGTGGAAACAAGGCCTTTGGCCCAACAAGTCCACACCGCCCCTTAATATATCCCACCCAGACCCATCCCCGTATAACCCACACACCCCTGAACACTACGGGCAATTTAGCATGGCCAATCCACCTAGCCTGCACATCTTTGGACTGTGGGAGGAAATCGGAGCACCCGGAGAAAACCCACGAAGACACGGGGAGAATGTGCAAACTCTGCACAGACAGTTGGCTGAGGCTGGAATCAAACCCAGGTCCCTGGTGCTGTGAGACTGCAATGCTAACCACTGAACCACCGTGCCGCCCCTTAACCATGTCAAAATATAGTCACTCTCCAGCAGGACTGCATCATGGCAGAAATGTTGTGAGAGCTGGACTGAAGTATAGCAGATTGAATTATCACTGGACCACTTCAGAGCAGAACTACATTCTAACAGACTGTGTCAGAGTGGAACCACATTGCAACAGGATTGAGTCAGAGTGGAACTATATTATAACAGGTCTGTGTCAGAAGAGAAACATAGAGTTCAGGACCAGCATGTTCCTGTGAGGATGAGGTTGGCCATATTCGGGAACCCTGGATGACAAGATATATTGAAAGATTAGTCAAAAAGTAGAATGTAAGGCATAATAAACTGAAAACAAACAAGGAACGTGGTTGAGGTCCTTAATGACTATTAGGAAGGGATATGTCGATATTTCTGGGGCATGTAAATACTAAGAAGGGTACCTTGAAAAACATCAAGGTAGATAAGTCCCCAGGGCCTGATGGGATCTATCCCAGTATACACAAGGAGGTAAGGGAGGACACATTGAGGCCTTAACACAAATCTTTGTATCCTGTTTAGCCACAGTCAAGTTCCTAGAAGACTAGCAAATAGCCGATGTTAGTCTTTTGTTCAAGAAGGATACCAGGGATAATCCAAGAAATTATAGATCAGTAAGCCTTATATCACTGGTAGGGAAATTGTTGAAGATTCTTAGGGACAGGATTTACTTATATTTGGAGAAGAATGGACTTATTAGGGATAGGCAGCATGGCTTTATGCAGGGGAGGTCTTGCCTCTTGAACTTGATTGAATTTTATAAGGAAGTAACAAAGATGATTGATGAAGGTAGGGAAACAAAGTAGTCTACATGGACTTTACTAATGCAATTTACAAGGTCTATCATGGTATACTGGCCCAGAAAATTAAGTGATATGAGATCCATGCTGAGTTGGCAACTTGGACACAAAATTAGCTTTGTTATAAAAGACAGGATAACTGTGGAGCGGTGCTTATCTGACTGAAGGTGTATGACCAGTGGTGCTCCGCAGGGATCAGTGCTGGGACCTCTGTTGTCTGTAATTTTTATGAATGATTTGGTTGAAAATATAAGTGACCTGATTAGTAAATTTGCAGAGGATGTGAAAGAGGTAGAGTTGTGGACAGTGCTCAATGTTCCTGCTCTTCTGATGCTGCCTGACCTGCTGTGCTCCTCCAGCTCCGCACTGTGTTATCTTTGACTCCAGCATTGGCAGTTCTTACTATCTCCACGAAATGACAGAATTGTGAACGCAGCCCAGTCCATCATGAAAACCAACCTTCCTTCCATTGACTCCATCTACATTTCCCACCGACTCGGGAAAGCAGCCAGCATAATCAAAGACCCCTCCCACCCCAGTTATACTCTTTTCCACACTCTAACATCAGGCAGAAGATATAAACATTTGCACCTACAAAACAGCTTCTTCCTATTTATTATCATTCTTATGAATGGTCCTCTCATATATTCGGGTTGATCTTTCTCTGCACCTTCACTGTAGCTGTAACACTGTGTTCTGCATGCTGTTCTATTCCCCTGATATACTTATGTAAGGTATGATTTGTCTGGATAGTATGCAAAATAATACTTTTGGCTGTATCTTGGTACTTGTAACAATAATAAATCAAATCAGGGTACAGACCAGTTGGAAACTTGGGCAGAGAAATGGCAGATGGGGTTTAATCCTTACAAGTGCCAGGTGATGAATTTTAGGAGGCCAAATGCAAGAGGAAAGTATGTAATAAATGGCATGACCCTTGGTATAAAGAGGAATCTTGGTGTTCCTATCCATAGCTCCCTGAAAGTGGCAACACACGGATAAGGTGGTAAAGAAGGTGTATAGTATGTTTGCTCTACTTGTTTGGGGCATTGAGTAGGCCGAACTGTAGCTAGGTCAAATTTATGTGTAATTCTGGTTGGAAGGAAGGATGTGAAGGCTTTGGCGAGGGTCAAAAAGGGGTTGTTGCCTGGATTGGGGTTTATTGGAAGAGGACGGACAAGCCTAGATTGTTTTTGCTAGAGCATCAAAGGCTGAAGGACGACCGAATAAAAACATATAAAATTATGAGAGGCACGGATAGGGTGGCTAGTCACAGTCTTTTCCCAGGGTGGAAATACCAAATACTAGGAGACAGAGATTTAAGGTGAGAGTAGAAAAGTCTTTTTGCACAAAGGGTGGTAAGTGCCTGAAAGAGGGTGTTAGAATTAAATGTGTTAGCAAAGTTTAAAAGGCATTTAGACAGATACATGAACAGGCAGGGAATAGAGAAGTGCAGACAAGTGCAGGCAGAAGGGATTAGTTTAGAATGGCTGTGTGGTTGGCACAGACATGGTGGGCTAAAGAGCCCGTTCCTGCGCTGTCCTCTTAACACCCTATGTACCGACCACCCTCTATTGATTGCTCTGTAATGACTATCCTGTGATTACTTCCTTGAACTGATTACAATGTGATCCCATTACAAATGCCTCATACTGACTCCTCTAACTACAGCAAAACAAGAAACCTCAGATGCTGTAAATCTGAAACAAAGTCAAAAATTGCTGGTGAAACTCAGCAGATCAGGCAGCATCTTCATCTGATTGTGTCACTCTTCTGGAAATATTAACTGTGCTCTGTTCCCGTAGATGCTGCCAGACCTGCTGAGTTTCTCCCGCCATTTCTGTTTTTGTTTTGGGTCTCTAACTACAGTTCTGAAGTCAATTTCCCATAACAACTGCCCCAAGCTTACTACCGTGTACAAATATTTCATACTGACAGCCCTGCAATGAGTGTCCCAAAGTGTCTGCTGAAAAATGACTATGCCATACTGACTGTTCAAAATAACCATCTCATTGTGACTGTCCCTTAAACAATTACCCCCTTCTAACTTTTTCACACTGACTGATTTGTACTAACTGTTCTGTATAGAGTCCATATCCTGACAGTCCTGTAATAACTATCCCATATTGACTGTACTGATTCTCTCTTAATGACCACAAAGACTGTCCTGTATTGATGATCATGTAATGACAATCCTGTAATGTCCATCCCATAATGATTGCCCCATGAACACTATCCTGTAATGATCATCATCTAATGGCCATCCCGCGATGACCATCGTTTAATGATTATCTTGTAATTTCCACCCCATAATCTTATCCAGTTGGGTCCATCCTGTAATTACTGACCTGTAATGATTGCTCCATAATGATCAGCTATAATGGCCATCCTCTAATGACCGTTTGGTAATGACCATCCTGTAACTTCCATCCCGTAATGACCATTCTGTTATGTCCATCCTGCAATTACTGTCCTGTAGCAATTGCTGCTGACCTTCCTGTACTGGCAGACAATCTTCTATCTAATGGAAGGAGAGGTGACTGTTTCACTGATGCTTTTGTAGTGAACAATAATCACTTAAGTCCAAAGAAAAACCAAACCTTCGAGATGGAAGGTGGACCTCAGGTCTTTTAAGGAGGTAGAAGCTGTACAGCAGGAGGAAACCAATGAACTGAACGATCCACTGGCATCACTTTGTTGCTCCCATTGCTGGGAATTAATATACAATGGATTAAACTTTCTGAGACAATGTTGACAATCAGCGAGGTTATCAATGTATAAACCAGTCAGTACATTCTGCCAGTTATAACATGTCAGATCTTACTGGTGATTTACTCTTGTCTCACTGTGATTTTTAAGAACATGCTGCATGAGCACACAAACTATCCATTATATTTGCCGCAGAAAATTAGGGCTCACAATGAAATTTCCAATCATCCCTTTAATAATGTGACCTTTATTAATGTGATGTTAATTAACCTTTCAGTCCGGAAACTGAACAATGTAAACAATTCCATCACCTTCCTGCAGCCGGATAGGTTTTTTTTTCATTTGTTCATGTGATGGGAGCCTCAATGGCCAGACCAGCACTTATTGCCCATCCCAGAGGGCAGTTAAGAGTCAGTTATATTGCTGTAGGTCTGGAGTCACATATAGGCCAGATTGGCTAAGAATGCCAGTTTCCTTCCCTCAAGGACATTAGAGAGCCAGATGAGTTTTTTCCAACAATCGACAATGGATTCATGTATTCATTAGAAGACTATAGATCATAGAATCCCGACAGTGTGGAAACAGTCCCTTTGGCCCAATAAGTCCACACTGACCCTCAGAACATCCCGCCAAGTCCCACCCCCCTATAACTCACCTAAGCCACACAGCCCTGGACACTATGAGCAATTTATCTTGGCCAACCCACCGAACCTGCACATCTTTGGATTGTGGGAAGAAACCGGAGCAGCCGGAGGAAACCCACGCAGACACCGGGGAGAATGTGCAAACTCCACACCGACAGTTGCCCGAGGCTGGAATCGAACCCAGGTCCCTAGTGCTGTGAGGCAGCAGTGTTAACCATTGAACCACCGTGCTGCCCTAAATTAGACACTTAATTCCAGATTTTTCTTTTGAAGTCAAATCCCACCACCTGCTGCTGCAGGATTCAAACCCAGATCCCCAAAACATTATCAGAGATAATGGGAACTGCAGATGCTGGAGAATTCCAAGATAATAAAATGTGAGGCTGGATGAACACAGCAGGCCAAGCAGCATCTCAGGAGCACAAAAGCTGACGTTTCGGGCCTAGACCCTCTCTGATGAAGGGTCTAGGCCCGAAACGTCAGCTTTTGTGCTCCTGAGATGCTGCTTGGCCTGCTGTGTTCATCCAGCCTCACATTTTATTATCCCCAAAACATTACCTGAGTGTCTGGATTAACAATAAATATATTGTTGTTACAGATTCTTAAAGTGTCATATTTTCAGTAGGTAAATGTTTTCTCTGTTACCTTTTCTTTCCATTGTTTCCTTCACTTCCTTTATTTCTCTTTTTGAATCCGACTGAAGCCTGATTCATCTCATCCTTTTTTAACCATTTTTGTCTGTATCTTTTTCAATCCTAAATCAACAACATATTGCAAGGCACTCACAGATGCATTATAAAATGAAAAATGATACCAAGGAATTATTAGTTCAGGCAACTAAAAACTTAATCATAGCAGTGAGGTAAGTGAGATAGGGAGGTGAGAGGTTTAGGGAGGAAATGCCAAAGTTCGGGGTCCAGACAAATGACTTCTATTGGTGAAGTAATTAAAATTGGGGATTCTCATGAAGGAGTTTGCAATTCTGCGGTTTTTAATGGGAACATTTCCCTTCCCCACTATCTCCCGTGGTCCAGTCTGACCATCACCGAGAACTGACCTATCCGAGGCCAACAGAATCCAGGCTTTAAAACAAAATCACTGAAGGATCCTGAAGTCCTCAGTGATGACTTGGGCTTATATTTTAATTTTTAAGTTGACTTTGATTGGGATTTCTACTTAAAGTTCTGGCTGGTTTGGACAGGAAGAGCTGAGTAGTGCTCCTCCAGAACAGAGAGAGAGAGACAGAGTGTGGGAGGGAGGGAAAGATAGAAGGATAAGATGGGACTTTGTTTCAACAGAGAGAGAATGAATGTCTCAGAATCTGAGAGTGTGGTGGTAGGTGATGGTGTTTTCTCTGTTCCTCTACTTTCCTCCAGCTGTCTGTCTAGAAACAGTTCAAAATACATCAGTGAAGATTACAGCTAGGGATAAACAGAAAGTGACAGAGATAGGGACAGACAGAAAGAGAAAGAAACAGAGATAGGGACAGACAGAGGGAGGGAGAAACAGAGACAGGAACAGTAGGGGAAAGAAATATAGACAGGGACAGAGAGAGAGGGAGATGGAAGGAGAAAGAGATACAGAAATAGGGACAGAGAAAGAGAGATAATGATACACAATGGTGGGGACACAGTGTCTCAATCTTTCCAGCTTCCAGTTTACAACTGTATGCTGTGTTCCTGTTAGAGTGTATTGGGAATGCTAGTGGGAACTTGCTGTGCCATTGCTCCGTCCTTTGGTGTGAGTGTGGGGGAGATTGGGAATGGAGACAGGAGCACATGGGGGTGCTGTGTGAAACACTGGGGAGTCACGTTTGTGTTTTAGACAGGACTGTCGTGAGACAAGAGTTAAATGGAAGGTACAGGTGCCATTCAAAAGTAGCTCATTGTATATGTGAGGGCAACAGGAGGGACAGCAGGATTTCCCCTGGTCTCACATTCCAGCCAATTCCTTTCGATATTTTATCTCTGAATATCTGTACGGAATGCCCACCGGGACCTGTCATCATTTTAACTGGGAGGGGATGGGTCAGGATGTAGGAGGGCACTGAGCTCCCCCACAACCTTGTGCCAGCACCCATGTCCTGCTTCCTCATTCCTACCCAGGTCTTGTCTGAGAGAGTTTTAGTGTAGGGAGAACTTCAGAATGGATTGTTCAGATTGACTGGGGGGGAGTGGGTGCAGGGGGTTTCATTGCAGGATGTGGGTCTGGGGTGGGGGCATAGTTAGCCTGTAGAAGGTGCAAAAACTGCAGGGTTTGACCCTCTTGTCTGACATTTAGCAAGACAGTAAACCCCCTCCATCAGCAAGTGAGTCATTTTCACATTGGTGCCCATGGGATACTGCACAGAGAGAGGGAGAGATGCAGAGTGGATATGAGTGGGGTGAAGCGAACACAGAAAGGTTTAGACAAAGGGAGAGAGAGTGAGGCATAGACACCCACAATCAGAAACTGACTGTGAAAGTGCTGTCAACACTGGGATCTTGCTGTGTAAAACTGACCTGCAGAATCTCCTGAATGTCAACAGTTGGCACTCTGTCCAAATCAATTCCTCGAGCAACTACAGAGGGGCTGGAGTTAAACCTTCACTTGACCCCGACAGACCACCCCCCGTCTCTGTGGCAAGGGAAGCAAGTTTGGGTTAAAACACATATGGGGCAATTTGATTCCCAGTTCTGAGTGTGTGTCTCTCTATCCCTGCCTCCCCATCCAAACTGTGAAAACTTGGAAAAAGTCAGTGTGGATATTGGAGAATAGTTGTGTTTTAGGGCAGGGGAATGAATTGGAAAGGTTGAATCTGAAGGTATAGCAGCCATTTGAATTTTAGTCCCTGTGTGCCCCTTTGCTAAGGAGGGAGAGGTAAAAATGGGATGTTGGAGGGGAAAAAGGAAAAGACTAAAAGCTAAAAGAGGGAGGTTTGGGTGGGGGCGGGAAGGGACAGGGAGGGGAGAGCAAGACATAGGGATCTAAGGGAGGGGTGGGGCATGGTTGGGAGCTCCGGTGTTCAATCAGGCCCCATCCCACCACTTGAAAAAGGGAGAGTTGAGCATTTTCTGGTGACTCGGAGATACGTCTGTGCTGCAGGTTGTGGGGTCTCACCATGCGTGGGACAGCCTGCAACCTGATCCGACACTGCAGCAGCCTGGGCGCCGAGATTTCCAAATGCCAAGAGGAGGGAGACTGCGGATGTGAAGGCTCAGGGAGGGGCAGCTGTTTCCATGACCCTCCTGTGCCTGATGGTGGGGGCCATAAAGCCTTCTGAAAGGAGTCAGCAGCTTCCTCCTGATTTGAACAGAGAGCGTGGCCCTTTTCCACTTTAAAAAAACAATGTGCAGCAATGTTTTCAAAGTGCGCTCACAGAGTGAATGTCCCACTCTCAGCAACTGCCCTGTAAAATCCAAGAGTGTGAGAAAGTGGCAATTTTGTGAGAATTGCAAATTAATGCAGGGTGGGGTGAATTTGAAACACCAATGTGAAGGTAATGCTGCTGTGTGAAGTCAGTCCGTCTCCCAGTGATGTGTCTTGGCATTACAACAAAGAGTGAGAAAGGCAGAGGGCAGAGTAAGGGAGACAGGAACAGAGAGTAAACCACTGATTCCAAAAATCCCATCCACTTGATCTCATGGAAAGCCGGAGAGTGATGTTTCACAGGACACCTCAGTAAAGGTTACACTTGAGACACAGAGACAGAGAGAGAGAGAAAGGGACAAGGATGCGGAGGCGGAGAGAGAGAGACAGAGAGAGAGATAGAAAAGGGGACAAGGATGTGGAGGGAGAGAGAGAGAGTCAGAGGTACAGAGGAGGCAGAAACAGACAGAAAGAGGGATGACGAAATGGATTTGTTCAGATTAACTAGGAGCTTATTCTCGTCTCTGAGGGTTCAGTGCAGGCTCTGGGACTGGGCTCACTGTTGAGAAGGTACAAAGATTTCCTGATGTAATCCTGCAGCCTGACATTCGGGCAGAGATGAATGCCTCATCAGGGAGTGGCTTGCAAGATCTGACTGTGTGCCATCTCAGGAGCCTTCCCAGGATTACAGTGGGGACTAAGCTATATAAATGAATGGGAATTCTTCATCTTACCACCTCGGGATCTGCTGGCCAAAGCCTTCAGTTTGTGAAAAAGACTTGATCCCCCTCTTCAGTCTTTATTTTAGGAGGAAAGTGGGGTAAGGGGGGTGGAATTTGAAGGTTCAGGGAAACTTTCTTCAGAAATTTCAAACCATTCAGTTGAGGATCTGGAGATCCCTTTGGATACAAAATTGCCTTGATGGTAGGAAACACAGGGTGGCGGTAGAGGGTTGTTTTTCAGATTGAAGGCCATGATCAGCAATGTCGCACTGGGATCATTGCTGGGTCCACTTTTGCTTGTCATTAATATAAATGATTTGGATAAGAATTTAGGAGGCATGGTTAGTAAGTTTGCTGATGACACCAAACCTGGGACTAGATGGACAGTGAAGAAGGTTATCCAGGATTACCAAGAGATCTTGATCAATTGGGCCAATGGGCTGAGGAGTGGCAGATGGAGTTTAATTTGGATAAATGCAAGCTATTACATTTTGGTAAAATAAACAAGGGCAGGACTTATACAGTTAATGGCAGGCTGTGTACTGATGACAGAGACATTTATGGGTTTAGGTATACAGTTCTTTGAAAGTTGCATCACGGATAGACAGGGTGGTTAACTAAATGTTTGGTACACTTGCCTTCGTTGCTGAGACTTTAGGGTATAGGAGTTGGGACGTCACGTCAGAGCTGTACAAGATGTTGGTGAAGCCACTTTTGGAGTACGGTCTACAGTTCTGGTTGTCCTGCCACAGGAAGGGTATTATGAAATTGGAGAGAGGTCAGAAACAATTTACCGGGAGATTGCTGGATCTGGAAGGTATGAGTTATAAGGAGAGGCTAGATAGACTGGGACTATTTTCCACTGGAGCATAGGAGGTTGAGGGGTGACTTTATAAAATCATGAGGGGCATGGATAAAGTGAATTGTAAAGGCCTTTTCCCTGTGGTGATACGTTCAAAACTAGCAGGCACATTTTTACGGTGACAGGAGAAAGACTTAAAAGGGACATGAGGGATAATCTCTTCAGACAGAAGGTGGTACATACATGGAATGAACTTCCAGAGGTGGGTGCAGTTACAACATTTAAAAGACATTTGGACAGGTACACGAATAGAAAACGTTTAGAGGAATATAGGCCAAACACAGGCAAATGGGACTAGCTTAGTTTGGGAAACTTGGTCAGCATGGACAAGTTGGGCCAGAGTGTCTGCTTCCATGCTGTACAGCCCTATGACCACATGGCTGTAAGTAGATACTAGAGATAATGGGAACTGCAGATGCTGGAGAATTCCAAGATAATAAAATGTGAGGCTGGATGAACACAGCAGGCCAAGCAGCATCTCAGGAGCACAAAAGCTGACGTTTCGGGCCTAGACCCTTCATCAGAGCTGATGAAGGGTCTAGGCCCGAAACGTCAGCTTTTGTGCTCCTGAGATGCTGCTTGGCCTGCTGTGTTCATCTAGCCTCACATTTTATTGTCTTGTAAGTAGATACTATACTGGTTTACAAGAGGATGAAGAGCAATTTCACTAGAATTATTCCAGGGCATTAAGGGTTAACAGATTTCATAGGCTACTAACCCAGATTTGGAGTGGATGTTCCATCGTGAAAATCTAGAACTAGAGGTCATGGTTTGAAAATCAGTGGTCGTCCATTTGAAGTAGAGGTGGAATGAACTTTTTTCTGTCTGGGAGTCACGAATTTTTGAAAATGAGTCTTTCAAATTCTCTCTCTGAAAAGACAGTGTAAGCAGAATTCTTGAATATTTTTAAGGCAGAGGTAAACAGATTCTTGTTAAGTAAAGGGGTTTGAAAGTTATCAGGAATAAGTGGCAATGTGGTGTAATCAGATCAGCTGTGTTCTTACTGAATACCTGAGTGGACTCAAGGGGCTGAATGGCCTTCTCCGGTCTTTGCTTATGTGCTCATATCCCACTGAGTGTAGAAGATTAAAGGGTGATCTCCTTGAGGTTTTTTTTAATGATGATTAAGGTTTTGATGTGGTTGAGGGAGAGGAATTGTTTCCTGTGATTGAGGGGAGTAGAGAGATTCCAGAACAAACAGCAGAATCCTCAGGTTCAAACAGCAGGGGGCAGCAGTGCTGGTAGGTAGGTGTAGCAGCAATGTCGCTAATTTGGTAATCCAGAGCCCCAGGATAATGCTGTGTAATACTGATGTGGGTTGAAATCCCACTACAGCAGACAGTGAAGCTTGAATTCAATAAAATCTGGGAACAAAAACTAGTTTAACGGAGACCGTTTAACTACTGCCAATTGTCATGAAAAATAGAGCATTGGGTTCACTAATGCCCTTTAAGGGAACACAATCTGCCATGTTTCTGGCCTAGGTGTGACTCTTAACCCAGAGCAATGTGGTCAACTCTTAACTGCCTCTGGGCAATAAGTTGCTTGGCAAGGTGGCACAAAGTTTAACCCTGCTGCCTCACAGTGTGGGGGACCCAGGTTCAAATCCAGCCTTGGATGTCTGTCTGTATAGAGCTTTCATGTTCCCCCTGTGTCTGTGAGGGTTTCCTCTGTGTGCTCAGGCTTCCTCCCAATTCAAAGATGTGCAGATGATTTGGCCATGCTACATTGCCCATAGTGTCCAGCGATATGAGGGTTAGGTGGATTAAACACGGGAAATGTGGGATTACAGGAATAGGATGGGGCAAGGGGTCTGGGTGGAATGCTCATCAGAGGGTCAGTGCAGACCCAATGGGTCAAATGGCCTCTTTCCTTCCTGTATGACTATGAAATGCTGATCCCATCTGTGACACCTACATCTGTCAATTTTTTAAAAAAGGGAATATGGAATTTTTTCATTTCAAAATGTGGCTGACCACATAAACTACAAAGAGTATCTGTTTCCAAGGTGTTGGGCAGAACATTGCGAACATGCTCAGGCTGCTCTTGAAGACCAAAAGGACATCTATGAGCCAGGTTAGCACTGTATCTGAATCTAGCACCTTGGGGCCTCCACTAGAATAAAATCCAGGTTTTACCTTCCTGCCCTTCCCCTGAGCCAGGCCCACGGCTCAGTGATGATAACTGTCCATGCTAGGTTTAACATAACTGCAGTGAGTTAAGTCGGGTGGGGTGGGGGGGTGGGGGTAACAGTTGTTCCCGTACAGTGGTATCTGGCACCTGTACTTCCTGCAACAACCACTACCCCTGCAGTAGCGCTGCTGAATACAGGAGCTGCTAGTCTCTGCATGACCCACCTCTAGCTCTGTGGAACAGGCCAGGCAGCATCACAGGAGCAGGGAAGCTGACATTTCAGGTCAGGACCCTTCTTCAGAAATGACTCTTCTTAAGAGGGGCCCGACTCGAAACGTCAGCTTTCCTGCTCCTCTGATGCTGAGTGGCCTGCTGTGTTCATCCAGCTCTACACCTTGTCATCTCTGACTCCAGCATCAGCAGTTCTTACTATCTCTGTAGCTCTTACAAGGCAAGACTTCTGGCTCCCGGGTCCTTATTCCAAGGACATGTTCCCCCACACCACTCCAGCCCAACAGCCTCGCCACCATACACAAAGCCTTTCTGAAAAGAGGGAATAATGCCGGATTTCCAGCTGGCAGGGAAGACCCCCCGATACATCAACAAGATTCCATTTAGTGCAACAATCCTCGTTCCAGGGACCATTCATATGAGCATGGGGACAGGAGTGGGCCATTTAACTGCTCAAGCCTGCTCCACCATTCAACAAGATCGTAGCCGATGTGGGCCCTAACTCATATGACTGCCTTACAACTCTGCTTAATAAACATTTGTCTATATCGTATTTAAATTTAACAATTGAATTAACATCGACTACTGTTTGCAAGTTCCACACCCCCATTACACTTTGCATGAAGAAGCCCTTTCTAACATCTCTCCCGAATGGCCTGCGCTTCATTTTTAGAAAATGTCCCGTGGTCCTCGAATCTTCAATTAGTGGAAATAGTTTATCCTTGTCTTCCCTGTCTTTCCCTATTAAAATTCTGAAGGTTTTGATTAGATAACCCTTTAACCTTTTACTTTCTACGGAATAAAGTTTAATTTGAGCAGAGGATAATGGACAAAAAAACAGCATAGGAATAGGCCATTCAGCCCACCAAAACTGTGCCAACACATGATGCCTTTTTACACTAAAAGCCTTTTGCTTCGTGTGGTCTCTATCCCTCTATTCCCGGCCTAATCGTATACCTGTCAAGATGACTCTTATATGTTGCTAATGTATCCACCTCCACCACCTGCTCTGGCTGCACATTCCAGGCACTTACCACTCTCTGTGTAAAAAACTTGCCTCTCGTATCTCCTTTAAACTTACCCCCTTTTACCTTAAACATATATGCTCAAGTAATTGGTACGTCTACTTTTTTGGAACAAAAGACTCAGACTATCCATTCTATCCATGCCTCTCATAATTTTGTAGACTTTTATCAAGTCACTCCGCAGCCTCTGATGTTCAAGTCATGCGAGTATGGATTCAGTGTAGTCAGGTTATGTATAAGATGATGTAAGATCAGTAAGCAAATAATGCTGAACTGTTAATCCAGAGACCCAGGTAATGTTCTGGGGATCCAGCGTTATACATTGATAACCCCACTGCAAGTCCATGTACTCTGAGGAAGGTTTAACCCATTGAATTATAATTTCCAGCAATAGGAGAAACAAATAATGCCAGGGGATAAATCTTGTGCACAGTGAGGTCTGATGAAGGGTCTAGGCCCGAAACGTCAGCTTTTGTGCTCCTGAGATGCTGCTTGGCCTGCTGTGTTCATCCAGCCTCACATTTTATTATTACAGTGAGGTTGAGTTGGGCCCTGTGGCTACCTCCTGCTGTATAGCTTCTACTTCATTAAAAGACCGGAGGTCCACCTTCAATCTCCGAGGTATGGTTCTTTTCAGACTTAAGTGAGTATTGTTCATTACAAAAGCATCAGTGAAACAGTCATTTCTCCTGCCATTAGATATAAGATTGTCAGCCAGTACAGAAAGGTCATTGCAGGAGTGGTTGTTAGGGGGCAGTAATACAGAATGGACACAACAGGACAACATTATGGGATGGTCATTACAGTATTATAATTATGGAACAATAATTACGCATTGGTCGTTGTGGGATGGTCATCACAGGATGATCATTAGGCGATGGGTCAATATGGCACAGTCATTCACAGGATGATCATTACACAATGATCATCGAGGGATGGGCATTATAGGACGGTCATTACGGGCCAGTAGTTAAGCTCAGTATGAGACAATCAGTACAGGACAGTAATTATGGAATAGTTGGTACAGCTCTATCAGGATAGCGACAGTCATTACGGGATAGTTAGAAAGGGGTAATCATTTAAGGAACAGTCACTATGAGATGGTTATTTTGAACAGTCAGTATAGCATAGTGATTTTTGGGCAGACAGTTTGGGACACTCATTGCAGGGCTGTCAGTATGAGATAATTGTGCAGGGTAGTAAGCATGGGACAGTTGTTATGGGAAAGTGAGTTCAGAACTGTAGTTAAGAGACCCAAAACAAAAACAGAAGTTGCTGGAGAAACTCAGCAGGTCTGGCAGCATCGATGGGAACAGAGCACAGTTAATATTTCCAGCCCAGTGGCTTGATCAGATGAAGATAGTGCCTGACCTGCTGACTTTCACCAATAATTTCTGATTTTGTTTCAGATTTCCAGCATCTGGGATTTTTGTTTTATTGTAGTTAGGGGACAGTCAGAGTGGGGCAATTGTTATGGGATCATTCAGGGAAGTAGTTACAGGATAATCATTACAGAGCAGTCCTGCGTCTGCCTGAATGCCTCTTAAACTTTGCCAACATATCTGCTATTACTCTCTCTGGCATCATATTCCAGGCACCAACCACCCTCTGTGTTAAAAAAATCTTACCTTGCTCATCTCCTTTAAACTTTTCTCCTCTCACCTTAAACCTATGCCCCTAGTATTAGGCATTTCCCCCCTGGGGAAAAGACTCTGACTTTCCACTCATGTTTTATATATTTCTATCAGATCGCCCCTGCCAATTGTTATATACGTTTCTCTTGCATTTGACTTCCCAAAACACATCACTGCACACTTGTCCAGATTAAACTCCATCTACTATTTCTCTGCCTTTATAAACAATCTAATAAACTTCTATCAGGTTGCACCTCAACCTCCAGTGTACCATTGAAAATAAACCCAGTTTATTCAACCTTTGTGCATAGCTAAAATCCCCCATACCAGGCAACATCCGGGTAAACCTTTTCTGTAATCCTCTTCAAAACATCCGCATCCTTCTAGTAGTGTGGATGACTAAAACTGTATGCAATATTCCAAATGTGGCCTAACTAAAGTGGCATAAAGCTGTCGCATAACTTATCTGTCCTTATACGCAATGCCCTTTCCAATGAAAGCAAGCATGCCAAAGGCCATTTCGACTACCTTACCTACCTGTGCTGCCACCTTCAGTGATCTGCGTCTAACCCGGACACAAAGATTCCCTACAAGATCCCAGTAATGTCCTCCATTGCCTCCCTCAGCATTCTGAGATGGATGCCAGCAGATCCAGGGTACCTCTATACCTTAATGCATTTAAGGGGAGGTGGACCGAAGATGGAGAGAAAAGAAGATAGGTAGAGAGGAGAGTATAGGTGGGGAGGTAGGGAGGGGATAGGTCAGTCCAGGGAAGATGGACGGGTCAAGGAGGCAGGATGAGGTGGTAGGTAGGAAATTGAGGTGCGGCTTGGGGTGGGAGGAAGGGATGGGTGAGAGGAAGAACAGGTTAGGGAAGCAGAGACAGGCTTGGCTGGTTTTGGGATGCAGTGGGGGGAGGGGACGAGCTGGGCTAGTTTTGGGATGCAGTGGGGGGAGGGGAAGAACTGGGCTGGTTTTGGGATGCAGTGGAGGAAGGGGAGATTTTGAAGCTTGTGAAGTCCACATTGATGCCACTGGGCTGCAGGGTTCCCAAGCGGAATATGAGTTGCTGTTCCTGCAACCTTCGGGTGGCATCATTGTGGCACTGCAGGAGGCCCATGATGGGCATGTCGTCTGAGGAATGGGAGGGGGAGTTGAAATGGTTTGCGATGGGAAGGTGCAGTTGTTTGTTGCGAACCGAGCGGAGGTGTTCTGCAAAGCGGTCCCCAAGCCTCCGCTTGGTTTCCCCAATGTAGAAGAAGCCACACCGGGTGCAATGGATACGATATACCACATTGACAGATGTGCAGGTGAACTTCACAAGCTTCAAAACCTCCCTACCTCTTCACCTACACTCTCCTCTCTATCTATCTTGTTTTCTCTCCATCTTCGGTCCACCTCCCCCTCTCTCCCTATTTATTCCAGTTCCCTCTCCCCATCCCCCTCTCTGATGAAGGGTCTAGGCCCGAAACGTCAGCTTTTGTGCTCCTGAGATGCTGCTTGGCCTGCTGTGTTCATCCAGCTCCACACTTTGTTATCTTGAATTCTCCAGCATCTGCAGTTCCCATTATCTCTCACCATCCACCATGCCCTTCTCTTTTGTGAATTCCGATGCAAAGTGTTCGTTAAAAACTTCACTCTATGCCTCTGCCTAGACACATAAATTTCGTCCTTTGCCCTTGAGTCCATCTAACTGCCTTCTTGCTCCTTTTATGTATAAAACACCTTGGGATTTCCCTTAATCCTGTTTTCAAGGACTTTTCATGGGATCTTTTATCCCTCCTAACTCCGTGTTTAAATTCTTTGCTGTTTTCTTTATATGCTTTGAGGGTTCTGTCTGTCTTTATTTTGTTGTATCTCTCCTCATAACTTAATATCTGAAATACAGGTAACATCCTTGTGTTGAACTCCCACTAGACCCAAAACATTCTTCCTACAGTGTGGGGACTGGATTTGTTCACAATATTCTAAGTGGGGTCAAACTAGGGTTTTATATAACTGCAGCATAATGTTGCAATCTTAAACTCCATCCCTTTAGATGTGAAAGCCAGCATTCCATTAGTGTCCTTGACTAATTTCTGCACCTGTTCATGACATTTCAAAGAGTTATACACCTGAACCTCAAATCTCATTGGACATCCACTGTATTTAACTTTGTGCCTTCTAAAAAGTAACCGATTCTGACCTTAATCTGTCCCAAATGGATAGCCTTCGACTCACTTGTATTAAAATTCACCTTGTGTTTTCAATTAAACCTGCTGGACTACAAACTGGTGTCATGTGATTTTTGACCTTGTCCACCCCATTCCGACACCAGCACCTCCACATCATAAAATCTACCTGCCACAGTTTTGCGCGTTCACCTAATCTGTCAACACCCTGTTGTAATTTTATGCATTGTCAACACTGTTGCTTAATTTTGTGTTGTTAGAAATTTGGATATTTGACCTTTTTATGCTATCACCCCAAGTCATTAATGAATATTCTAAATAATTGTGGCCCCAACACCGATCCCTGCAGGACACCACTAGTCACATCCTACTAATTTGAGTACTTACCCATGATTCCAATTCTGCTTCCTGTCATTCAACCAATTTCCTACCCATGTCAGTAATGCCCCACAGTGGACCCAAACAATTCAAAAGGATTAGTTACAGTCCCATCACTTGAAATCTTAAAGTCCCATCATTTGATTATTTGCATTTATAGAATTTTCATTATTTTCAATCTGCTTGTATTAAACATATACATGTTCGTAGAATATGAAATTTAGTCTGTCAGCTGTTTTTGGAACTGTCTCTTAGAGCTAAACACGCTAGTGTAAAACCGTATCTTTTAACTTTTTTGTGTTGTTGATTATTGACTAAAACAGGAAAAGGATTTCAAAGTCAGTACTTGGAAAGAAAAGATACACTTCTTAAAAGTGTGCTAGTGAATCTCATTATAAGTTATGTTCGCACTGCCGTTTTGTTCACGCAGTGGAAGAGGCTATTGGTAGGTGGGCTGACACTGGACAGTGTGCACAAGGTCAGAGTTGACCAGAAACAAGTTTATGGACTTGTCACGTGTTGGAGATGATGAAGGGCAATAGATGCACTGTTTTCAATTTTCCAAAACTTTCTCAATTCTAGAAACATCCAATCTGATTGGAAAATAGCCAGTGTGACCTTCTGTTCAAGAAGAGAAGGAGACAGAAAGCAGGAAATGACTGACCAGTTAGATTTAAATTTGTTATAGAGAACATTCTGAACTATATTGTTAAGGAAGTTAAAGCAAGACACTTAGAAAATTTCAGCGTAACCAGGCCAAGTCAGCATGGTTTTATGAAAAGGAAATCCTGAACGACTAATTTACTAGAGTGTAGAAGGGTACCAAGCTGAAACATTAGCTTTCCTGCTCCTCTGATGCTGCCCCATGCTGTGTTCCTCCAGCTCCACACTGTTATCTCAGACTCCAGCATCGGCAGTTCATATGGTCTCTGACTAATTTATTAGACTTTTTTGAGGAAGTAACAAACAATATGGATAAATGGGAACCAGCTGATGTGAAGACACATACGTTCATGCTGTAAGAGATTACACATTACTGCGGATAAACAATTAGTTGTCTAACAGGAAACAGAGAATAGACATACAGGGGTAATTTTCAGGTTGGCAAGACGTAACAATTGGAGTGCCACGCTGATCAAAGCTGTGTCCCAACTATTTACAAATTTCATCAACGACTTCGATATGGGAATTGATCACGTGGTTGCTAATTTTGTCGATGACACAGAAATAGATAAGAAAGTAAGTTGTGAAGAGAACATAGGTTAGAGAGGAGACAAACATTTGGCAGAAAGTAATGTGGGAAAATGTCAAATAGTTCCCTTTGGCAAGAAATAAAAATATGAAAGGGAAACATTACAAAGTTCTGAGCTGCACAGGGATGTGTGTGCACTAGTGCATAATTTGCAAAGGTCAGTATACAGATTCAACAAGTAATTGGGAAAGCTGATAGAATGTTATTGTTTCTTGTAAGGGCTATTGAATACAAAAGAGGGAGGTTATGCTTCAGTTATACAATGCACTGTTGGACAACAGAGACAATATACAGATAATACAATCTCAGAATTTAAGGGAGAATGTAATTGCTTTAGAAGAAATTCAGGGAGAGTTCACTTAATTAATTAGTGAAGTGAGGGGATTATTTATAAGGAATGATTGGGCCTTTATCCATTTGAATTTAGCAGAGTAAGATGTGATCTATTTGAAACGTTGAAGATTCTAAAGAACAAAAACAGAATCTGGAGTTCTGAAGAAGGGTCACTGGACCTAAATTGTTGACTCTGCTTCCTCTCCACAAATGCTGCCAGACCTGCTGAGTTTCTCCACCAATTTCTGCTTTTGTTTCAGATTACCAACCTTCGCAGTTCTTTCTTCTTTGTTTAAGATTCTAAGGGGCCTGACAATGGGCCAGGGGTACTTTTGTGCAAGAAATTACGACAGAAGCACAAGGCTAAACTCAAGGTGTTTCCCATTTAAGAAGGAAGCGAGGAGAAACCTTTTCTTACGAGGGTAGTGA
The DNA here is from genome assembly GCF_030684315.1 of Stegostoma tigrinum. NCBI lineage: Eukaryota > Metazoa > Chordata > Chondrichthyes > Orectolobiformes > Stegostomatidae > Stegostoma > Stegostoma tigrinum. The sequence continues at coordinate 1,484,927 of NC_081389.1, read as the reverse complement.
TTCATTGGATCTTTCCCAGAAGGTTGTGGAATGAACAAAGAACAAAGAAAATTACAGCACAGGAACAGGGCCTTCGGCCCTCCAAGCCTGTGATGATCCAGATCCTTTATCTAAACCTGTCACCTATTTTCCAAGGATCTGTGTCCCTCTGCTTCCTGCCCATTCATGTACCTGTCTAGATACATCTTAAATGATGCTAACGTGCCCACCTCTACCACCTCCACTGGCAACGCCTTCCAGTCACCCACCACCCTCTGCATAAAGAACTTTCCACACATATCTCCCTTAAACTTTCCTCCTGTCACTTTGAATTCGTGACCCCCAGTAATTGAGGCCCCCACTCTGGGAAAAAAACTTCTTGCTATCCACCCTGTCTATACCCCTCATGATTTTGTAGACTCAATCAGGTCCCCCCTCAACCTCTGTCTTTCTCATGTAAATAATCCTAATCTACTCAACCTCTCTTCATAGCCAGCGCCCTCCGTACCAGGCAACATCGTGGTGAACCTCCTCTGCACCCTCTCCAAAGCGTCCACATCCTTTTGGTAATGTGGCAACCAGAACTGAACGCAATTTTCCAAATGTGGTCGAACCAAAGTCCTACACAACTGTAACGTGATCTGCCAACTCTTGTACTCAATACCCTGTCTGATGAATGAAAGCATGCCGTATACCACCTTGACCACTCTATTCACCTGCTTTGCCACCATCAGGATACAATGGACCTGAACATCCAGATCTCTCTGTGCATCTATTTTCCCTAGGGCTTTTCCATTTACCATATAATTCGCTCTTGAATTGGGTCTTTAAAAATGCTTCACTTCCCATTTGCCTGGATTGAACTCCATCTGCCCTTTCTCCACCCCCTCCAATCTATCTATATTCTGCTGTATTCTCCGACAGTCCCCTTCACTATCAGCTATTCCACCAATCTTAGTGTCATCTGAAAACTTGCTAATCAGACCATCTGTACCTTCCTCCAGATCATTTATGTATATCACAGAGAATGGGGAACATTGAATATTTTTGAGGCTAAGGCTGTTGTCAGGTGGCACAGTAGTTAGCACTGCAGCCTCACAGCATCAGGAGCCCGGGCTTGATTCCACCCTCGGGTGTCCGTCTGTGTGGAGGTTGTACATTCTCCCCGTGTCTGTGCGGGTTTCCTCTGGGTGCTCCAGTTTCCACCTGCAGTCCAAGGATGTGCATTTTAGGTGGATTAGACATGCTAAATTGTCCAGAGATATGCAGGTTGTGTGTTAAGTGTATTAGTCATGGGAAATGCAGGGTTACAGGGATGTGGGTCCGGGTGGAATGCCCTTTGGAAGGTTTGTGTGGAACCGATGGGCTGCTTCCACACTCTTGAGATACGAGAGTAGGCTGAACTGAGGACACAATCAAATCTGCTGTGTAGACTGACCTATAAACAAGGCTTAAGCCAGAGAGGTTCAGGAATCACACAACACCAGGTTATGGTCCAACAGGTTTATTTGAAAACACAAGCTTTTGGAGTCACAATCCTTCTTCAGGTGTTAGTGAGACACACAATATATAAGTAAAAGATCAAAGGGTCACTGAACTGATGTGAATGTATCGAACAAACCTAAGGTGGCTGTTAAATCTTTAATCGTTAGAAAGGAGATGCAGGTTTTGAATGATTAATGTGTAAATCACAGAATTTCTTTTAAGTCACTGCCCCAAGATAGCTAAAGGTGACATCTAAGATAATGCATTTTAGGTACGTATCCTTGTTTAGAATCTGGCTGTGTATTAACTTGTTCTATTTCCAAAGTAGGAATTTATAGAATGCCACATCGACTGATTGTCCACAAATTGTGTGCTTTTTGAACAAAATAGAATGTATCTACAATTACAAACCTGTAAATGCAAATTCACCCCATAGATTTATATGTGTGTCTACGTGTGTGTGTGAGACAAAGAGAGATTTTTTTATTCATTCATGGGATGAGGGCCTCAGTTCCATGACCTTTTGACATTTTGCTCATAAATTCTGTGTCTGATGCCACCTTTCTCACTGACACCTGAAGGAGAAGTGAGGAACCGAAAGTTTGTGTTTTCAAATAAGCCAAAGTATCCATCCCAGTCCAACCCTGGCACCCCTACATCGTGGTTTAAACGTGGGGTGAGTGAAAATGATTAAACAATAAAACGCTATTGGTATTGGCATCTGCTCATGGAGGTTGATTGCAGTCTTTTGTGGATAAATGTCAAAAACCAAGACAGCAATGAAATAGTCACTGACATTCCCTAACCAGGAGGTGGCGGCATTTCCCATAGAATAAGGCTGAGGCCAGTCAGCCCATCCTTCTTGCCCTACCATTTCAAAGCAGCCAATCCTCACTTTCAGTTGTGACTGCATTCCTGGAAATCCTGACAGCTTCCTAGACAAATCTGTGTTACCATTGGAGTTAGGTTCCGTTGGTCATTTATTGCATTCATATGTCAAAATATTTATGAATTCTAATTGGTCCTAATTTTGTACATTCTGAATGGGTGCTCAAGTGAAGATTTATGAAGGTCTTGTTCAATTATTGAAAAAGAGCCTACAAAGGCTCGGGGCTTGTGAACTGAGAATCTCTGCTTGAAGGGATAAAGCAGACAACACTTATGACAATAGAATAGGCAAAAACAAATCTTCCTCCTGTCAACAAGCTTGAACAAAGGCATGAATCAGTTGGACAAAGGCTGTTGACTAGGATACCAGGAATAACTCCTCTGGTCTTCATTGTAATTCATTTTGGAAGTTAATCTGGGCAAATGCCAGATGATGCATTTTGGAGGATCAAATTTACGTGTGAATTATGCTGTTAGTGGTAGTACCCTTTGGAACATTAACATACAGACGGATCTGGGCGTGCAAGCCCACAGTTCCCTAAAAGTGGCAACACAGGTGGCCAAAGTGATAAAGAAGGCAATATGGCAAGCTTGCCTTCAATCAGCCAGGGCATGGAGTACAAAAGTTGGCAAAACATGCTGCAGTTATGCGAAACTCTTCTTAGGCCGCATTTGAAATACTGTGTGTATTTTTGGTCGCCACATTACCAGAAGGACGTGGATGTTTTGGAGACAGCGCAGAGAAGGTTCACCAGGATGTTGCCCGGGCTCGAGGGCACTGGCTATGAGGAAAGGTTAAAAAGAGTAGGATTGTTTTCACTGGAAAGACGGTGGCAGAGAAGTGATCTGATAGAAGTCCACAAAATTATGAGAGGCACAGATGCAGTGGATAGTCAGAGGATTTTTCCCAGGGTTCAAGTTTCAATTACAAGGCACCGCAGGTTCAAGGCAAGAAGGCAAAAGTTTAAGGGAGACATGCGAGCTAAGTTTTTCAGAGTGGTAGGAGCCTGGAACACACTGCCAAAGGTGGTGGTGAAAGTAGGCACATGGTACATTTAAGAGGCGTCTGGATAGATACATGAGTAGGGAGGGAATGGAGGGATATGGATGAAATAAGGGCAGAAGGTTTGTTTTTTATTTTAGTCAGGGCACAGGCTTGGAGGGCTGAAGGGCCATACTTCTCTTTTGTTCTTTTTTGTAATAATGCCATGGAATCTTTACATCCACCATGGAGGTCAGAGAGGCATGAGATCAATCTGAAAAATGACATGTCAAAGAGTCGGAAGACATTCCTCCTCTAATGGAAGGGATGAGGGTGCACATTGGAGCACATTGAACACAGGGAGTAAATATTTTACCATGTAAGGCAGATCGTTATGAGATGTAATGTGATGTAAGACCATTAATTCTGGTTTTCTATTTAATGTTAAAGAGGGGCCAGTGTTATTTGTTTATAAAGTTTATTGCCCACTTCATAGCTGTATTGCTAAGTAAGAACGTAACCTTGGCAAGATCTTATAATCTTATTTAATTGCATTCTGCATATTGAACCCCAAATCCAATATTCTAGCTTCATTCACTCTATTTATGTGGTAAGTGTAAGAAAGGAATGTTGGACTAATATTGATTCTCATCACATTGAGCATTCTCCTGGACAGATGTTTGATGTACTACCCAGAATACTTCAGGAATTGCTTTCTCCAACCAAGCATGTAATCTCATCTGAGTTGGTAACCTATTGATTGAAGGTTCCTTTGCTTATTTAAGTCAGCAATGAAAGAAAGAAGGTCCAACAGACTCTGTTAACCCCTGACATCCCAATTTGATTACAACAGTCACAACAGTGTAACATCAACAACATACACACCACCTTCCAAACCCACTACAACCACCATCTAGAATGACAAGGGCAACAGCTACATGGGAGCACTACAACCTACAACTTTACCCCAAGGCAATCACCGTCCTGACTTGGAAAAATCTCCGTCATCTTCTCAAGAGCAATTAGGGATGGGCAATATATTTTGGTCTAGCCAGTGACACCCACATACCAATGGTGAATTTAAAAAAAAGACACAAAGAAAGATTATAATTTGGAAAGCAATGCCTGATAGGATGATAAATATTGACTCAACTGTGTCTTCTAAAAAGTAATTGGATGAATTCTTGAAATGGAAAAAAAATGTGAATAGCAGGGAAGAATGGGATGGGGTTATGTTATTCTTTACAGGATCTGTAAGTCGAGTTGCTCCCTGCAGGATTCCTTGCCTCTGATCTTTTCCTATAGCTACTGTATTTATATGGCTGGTCCAACTCAGGTTCTGGTCAATGGTAAGCCCCAGGATGTTGATAGTGGGATTTTAATGATGGTAATGCTATTGAACATTGAGGGGTGATGGTTAGATTCTCACTTACTGGAGATGGCCATTGCATGGCACTTGTTACATGGCACTTTGTCAAACCAAACATTGTCGATGTTGGTCGTGCTGCGTTTGAACACGGACTAGTTCAGTATCTGGTGAGTTACGAATGGTGTGGAACAAATTGTGCAGTTCTTCATTTCCATGATGGATGGATGTTGTAAGAAGATGGTAAAGGGAAGAATCAAAGATATTAATGTTTCACTAAGGCAGGCTCGCATACTCTCACCCGCTGCTTCTCTCTCTACCTCCTGTGTTGGTTAGAAGATGGTCCATAAGTTGGAAGGAGTATTCATGTGCCTGTCTATTAGATTTTAGTCAGTTTCCAGATTCTTAACCCATTCAGACTATTCTCTCCAAATGATGATCATGAAAATTAAAAAGAAATTGCCATTTTTCCCTCTCCTAACTGTTCTCTTTCTCTCTCTCACTCTCCCAATCAATCTGTCTCCTTCACCCACTCCATTTCTCTTCCTCTTTCACTGGTCTCTCTACCTCCTCTTCCTCAGAAATGTTATCAATTCATGGACAAAATTCAGGCCCGTTACTGAGGTACAAAGCGGGGGGTTTCAACAAATCAATTATACCTGAATTTTAATTCTTAACTCGTTCCAAAGCAACAAAGCTGATTTTAAAAGAGAACATTGTGGAGGCTGGCCATTGAAATCAGGTCACAGTCCACCTCTGTACATGAATGTGAACATTCTGGGTGTCATAGAGATGGAAGCCTCATCCTTGTAGCCTGGGCTTGCCTTTCTACAGAGATCTGCCACATGTTTCTAGAATTCCTGATCTTTGTGGCTGGCTTTTATTTTATGTGCAACCATCTTAAGGAACTGGACGCACAATGAGATCACCTCTGAAATGGGGAGACGATTTTCAGGCTGGATGACCATGTTACGGAATACCGACATTCTGTTTGCAAAAGTGATCTTCAAGTTGTCTGCCACTTCAACACACCACTGTTCCCTGGCCAATATCTCAGTCTTAGGCTTACTGTAGAGCTCCAGCAAAGCTCAGCACAAGCTGGAAGTACAGCATCTCATTTTACACTTGGAGGTTTTACAGCCTTCAGGATCTAATGTTGAGTTCAATAATTTTAGAACCTAAACACTTACTTTACCCATCACCACACCCCAAGCCCTGTCATGACATGGGCTACTTTTGGCTGCAACCGATCCATTTTCAATGACTAATGGTCCTCATTATCACATTTTCTTTCTCCCTTGCTATCATTATCCATTCCTTTGTTTGCCATAACTGTTGCTCTCCTTCTGTGCTCCAGCTCCACCTATCGCATACACATTTCCCCACCCACCCGTCTTCAGCACATATACCACATTTTCCTAACTACCACCAGTTCTGAAGAAGTCACTAAACTTAAAATGCTAACTCTGCTCTCTCTCCACAGATGATGCCAGTTCTACTGAGTTTCCCCAGCAATTTCTGCTTTTAAGTACCTGGATTGTGGGCAGTAATAACACTGTATATATGAAGATAAATCTTCATCTTCAGCACAATGGTGCCAGAATGAAGGTGAATCAGAACGAAGGTGAGTGCAGCCAGTGTGCTGCTTTCATCAGGCACATGTAGGATTTCCGATGGCTCTTTGTAGAACCTCAGGGTCACTTTCTAAACCACAGATTTTCTGGTTGCCTTCTGAATCTACCAAGCACCTTCTTCAACACTCTTTCCATATGGATTTTGTGCCATTGAAATGCTCTCAGATTCCACCAGAGCCGAAACAATGTGCAACCTCATTTTTTGCCAAGCTGACATCTACACTCTCAATGACCCCCTTGACCTTTGCCTGCCGCTTCACCGTGCTCAGAGCTCACCTCTAACCTATCCTCTGGGATACGTTCAGTGTCAGTACCTGAGCTCAAAGCTGTGAGTGTGAAATGGAGTGAGAATGCTGGATCTTCACCAGAATTCTCATCCAATTTTATATTTAATGAATTGTTTGAGGTTCTTAATGTAAGGGCTTAAATCTTGGCATTACCTCCGCAGTTTTCTGCTCCCATAGTCTTCGTTATGTGATTGCCTCCTGGCTTACTGTGGATGAAGGATGTCCCTTCACCAAGGTCCTCCAGGCAATGGAAAGACACAAAATGAAAAGAGGTGGTGTTACAAGAGTTGCAATGTGGCCAGATTTAATCTATAAATTTGTCTTGGAATGTTTGTTTTGTGGTAACTTGTGTTTTCTCATTGTAGCCACGTGTATACTGTGACGGTCAGTGCCAGAGGGAAGTATGAATTCAATCATGAATTCAATGGTAGGTGGGGAATTGGGATTAAGAAGGATGAAATATTTGAGTGTGAGAGACAGTTAGCTAGAAATATTAAATGTAGAGATTGGAACCAGGTTGACCTTGTTGACTATGAAGTCATTGATTGGGGTTGTTAACCTGGACCGATCAGGAAAGCCCTAGTTGACTAATATAACCAGGAGATGAGACTCTCCTCAGTTGAGGGAACTGACTCTGAGCTGGTTGGCCAGTGTACGGTGCAAAAAGTAAATAAAGGGTGACTCGGTGACGGGATGCTGGCCTCTGTGCAGTTATTTTAATAATGACCAATATTCGGAGTTTCGTAGATAACTTAAAAATCAGAGCTAACAAATGACATGGGGCAGGACAAGTTGTGTTCAGGGAGGACACTGTGGAGGGGTCTTGCAGCAGGGCATTGTGGGTAGAGCTCAGGTAATAGGAAGGTGCAGTCACAATGCTGGGATTGTACCACAGGCTTCCCAGCTGCTAGCAGGAGATAGAGGAAGACAAATGTAGTCAAATTCTGGAAAGATATGAAAGTAATAGGTTTGTTATGGATTTTAACTAGCCCCATATTGACTAGGACTCTCTTAGGGTTTGGATGGGGAACAATCTGTCAGGTGTGCCCAGGAAGGTTTTTTGAAACAGAATGTGGATAGTCTAACGAGGGAGAGGGCCATACTGGACCCTGGTATTGGGAAATGCACTCAGCCACTTGATAGAAGTTTCAGTTGGAGAGCGTTGCGGGAATTGTGACCATAATTTCATAAATTTTTGGATATTAATGGATAAAGACAAGAGTGAATCTTGGGTGAAGGAGTTAAATTGGTGGAAGCCCAACTATAACGAGGTTAGGCAAACAATTGGAGAATGTGGATTGGGAATGGCTGTTTCAGGATAAATTCACTTCTGACATGTGGGAGCCTTTTAAAGAACAGTTGATTAGACTGCAGGACAGGCATGTGCCTGTGAAAATGAAGCTGAGGAATGGCAGGATTCAGGAACCTTTGGTGACAGGAGAAATTATCAGCTTAGTCAAAAACAAAAAGGAAGGAAACCCTAAGGCCTTGGTAAACAAAAACAGACATAAGTCTTTGTAGAATATAGAGATAGTAGGAAGGAACTCAAATGGGGAGTTAGGGCAGCTAAAAGGGGCCGTTGCCAGCAGTGTTCAATCTCAAAACATTTTATACATATATTAGGAGCAAGTACATAGCTAGGCAAAGGGTAGGCCCACTTAAGGATAAAGGAGAGAGAGTATATGCGGAGCTGGAGAAAATGGGTGAGATCCTTAATGACGATATTACATCACCAAAGAGAGGGACATGGGGGATGTTGAGGTACTATTGGGTGGGTCAGCATAATAAAAGACGAAGTGTTGAGTATCTTGAAATGCATTAAGGTGGACAAGGAACTGTAGACCGGTGAGCCTGAAATCAGTGGTGGGCAAGTTGTTGGAAGGGATAGGATTTACATGTACTTGGAAAGGTAATGGTTAATTAGAGGTGTCTTTTTGCATGGGAAATCATGCCTCACTAACTTCATTGAGTTTTTTGAAGTAGTAATGAAGAGGATTAATGAAGGCAGTGCAGTGGATATGATATCTCCGGACTTCAATAAGGCTTTTGACAAAGTTCCACATGATAGACTGGTGAGCAAGGTTAGGTCACAGGAAGAACTAGCCATTTGGATACAGAACTAATTTGAAGATAGGAGAAGTGGTGGAGGGTTGCTGTGTGCCACAATGATCAGTGCTGGGTCACTGCTTTTCATTATTTATGTAAACATCTGAGGTAAGGTTAGAAAGTTTGCTGATGACACTAAAACTGGTTGTATACTGGACAGCCAAGAAGGTTACCTCAAAGTACAACAGGATCTTGATCAGATAGGCTGGTGGGCTGAGGATTTGCAGATGGAGCTTAATTTAAATAAATGTGAGATGCTGCATTTTGGAAAGGTAAATCAGGACAGGACTTAAATACTTAATGATAAGGTCCTGGGGATATTGTTGAACAAAGAGACCTTGGACTGCAGGTTCATAGTTCCTTGAATGTGGAGGTGCAGGTAGATAGGATAGTGAAGAAGGCATTTGGTACGCTTGCCTTTATTGGCCAATGCATTTACTACAGGAGTTGGAAGGTCAGGTTGCATCTGTATAGGACATTGGTTAGGGCCAGTTTTGGAATACTGCATTCAATTCCGGTCTCCCTGCTATAGGAAGGATATCGTGAAACTTGAAGGGTTCAGAAAAGATTTACAAGAATGTTGCCAGGGTTCGAGGGTTTGAGCTACAGAGAGAGGCTGAGTAGACTGGGACTATTTTTCCTGGAGCATCGGAGGCTCAGGAGTGGCCTTATAGAAATTTATAAAATCATGGGGGGCATAGATAAGGTGAATAGCCAAGATCTTTTTCCTGGGGTGGGGGAGTCCAGAACTAGAGGCCATAGGTTTGAGGTGAGAGTAGAAAGCTGTAAAAGGTACCTAAGGGGGCAACTTTTTTCATGTAGAGGGTGGTGCGTGCATGGAATGAATGAGCTGCCAGAGGAAATGGTGAAGGCTGGTACAGTTACAACATTTAAAAGGCATATGAATGGGCGTATGAATAGGAAGGTTTAGAGGGATATGGACCAAATGCTGGCAAATGGGACTAGATTAATTTAGGATCTCTGGTCAGTATGGACAAATTAGACTGAAGGGTGAGTTTCCATGCTATATAGACTTTATTACTCTAAGTCCCCAAAGTCAGATAGGATCTATACCAAGATACTGTGGGAGGCAAGGGAGGAAATAGCTGGGGCCTTAACAGATAGCTTTGCATCCTCTTTGGCCTCAGGCGAGGTTCCAGAAAACTGGAGAATGACCAATATTGTTCCTTTGTTTCAGAAGGGAAACAGAGATAATGCAGATAATTACAGGCTGGTAAGCCTGATGTCAGTGGTGGGAAGCTCATGTACTGAGAGGCAGGATATATTCACATTTGGGAGGGAATAGATTTGTTAGTGATAAGCAGCGTGGGTTTGTGCAGGGTAGGTCATATCCCTGCAAGCTAATCAAGCTTTTAAAGGAGGTGGCAAGTATGATTGATGAGGGAAAGGGAGGTGGAATGTTGTGTGAATGGAATTTAGTGAGGCATTTGACAAGGTACCTCATGGAAGGCTAGTAATGAAGGTGGATTCTCATGGGATTCAGGGTGTGCTGACAAGAGGGATACAGAACTGGCTTGGGTCATAGAAGACAGACAGTAGTGGTAGAAGGGTGATTTTCAGAATGGAGATTAGGAATTAGTGGTGTTCCGCAGTGATCAGTGCTGGGACCTTTATTGTTTGTAATATATATAAATGTTCTGGAGGAAAACGTATGTGGTCTAATAGATAAATATGTGGATGACACCAACATTAGTGGAGATTGAGATAGTGAGGAGGATTGTCAAAGGATACAGTGGGGTATAAATAGATTACAGATTTGGACAGAGAAATGGCAGATGGAGTTTAATCCAGACCAATGCGAGGTGATGCATTTTAGGTGAATTTTATAAAATAAATGGCAGCACCCTTAGAAGCATTGACATACAGGTAGACCTGGGCCTATAGTCCATAGATCTCCAAAAGTGGTAACACAATTGGATCAGGTGATCAAGGCGGCATACAGCACATTTGCCTTCCTAGGCTGGAGGATCAAATATAAGATTTGGCAAGCTATGTTACAACTATACAAAACTTTAGCTAGGTCACATTTAGAATACTGCGTGCAGTTCTGCATGCCACATTACCAGAAGGATGTGAATGCTTTGGAGAGGGTACCGGAGAAAGTTTATCCAGATGTTGCCTAGTCTGGAGGATTTTAGATATGAAGAGAGGTTAGATAAACTCAGAATGTTTTCACTGCAAAGATGGGGCCTGAGGCATTACCTGATGGAGGTTTACAAAATTATGAGAGGCATAGAGTGGAAAGGTCAACTACAAGAGGGCACAGTTTCACGGTGAGAGTGCGAAAGTTTACAGGAGAAGTGCAGGGAAAAGTGTTTCATACAGAGGATGGTTAGTGCCCGGAATGCACCACCAGTCAAGGTATTGGAAGCAGACACGTTAGCACTGTTTAAGGTGCATCTTGATAGACACATGAATGGGAGGTGAACAGAGGGATAGAAACTGTGTATGGGCAATAAATAGCAGGTCTAAATAAGGAATCAATGCAGGCCTGAGTGCCTATCCAGTGCTGTATTGTTCTTTGTTCAAATCAGCATTTGTATTAGCAACACATAACATTAAAATTAATTGGGTGGCACGGTGGCTCAGTGATTAGCACCACTGCCACACAGCGCCAAGGACCCGGGTTCAATTCCACCCGCGGGCGACTGTCTGTGTGGAGTTTGCACATTCTCCCCGTGTCTGCGTGGGTTTGCTCCGGTTTCCTCCCACAGTCCAAAGATGTGCAGGCTAGGTGGATTGGCCATGCTAAATTTCTCGCAGTGTTCGGGGATGTGTGGATTATAGTGGGATGGGTCTCAGCAGGATACTTTGAGGCTCAGATTGGACTTGCTGGGCCAAAGGGCCTGTTTCCACACTGTAGGGATTCTATGATCTAAAACCTTCAAACACCCTCACAATTGACCTAACCAGACTTCTGAAAAACTAATCCTACACTCTGAATAATCAATTCCACTCACTGGTTTGTGCTGTAAACTAAAGACTTATCACTTATTAACAACACACTAACTTTATTCAAGCAAAAATTAAACATCACAGTAATATAATTAATCTCTGCTTTAAATCCAGAAAACCTTTGTTTTCAGCCCCATTCACACAAAAGACAGATCGACAAACAAATATAGTTAAGAATAAATAAAACTAAATACAAACTGGCCAGATTGTTTAAGTGGTTTTCACATTTTGTTGTTCCACAGGCATAGATGGTTGATTTGCTGAAGATGTCAATAAGGGTCACCTTTAAAGTTCACTCAGACAAAAACAGTCTTACTTATAACTCAGTTTTCCATTCTCTGAACTTCCAAGAGCTGTTCATGGGAGGTTAGGTAGGGAGCTTTCAAATCTTTAGGCTGTAGCATCAACAGCAAGACTCCTTTTTCCAGAAAATACAAACCAAAACCCAATTCAGACTCTGACCAAACTCCCGTACAGACTGACTGTCTCCTCCATGAACCGTCAGTTATCAATCAACACCTGTTATCTGCTTGAGCACATGCTATTTTCTAGACTTACTGGTAAGAATTCCAGGCACTGACCTCATGATTAGCCAACTCCTGCTGTCTTTTCAAACATAATGCAGTTCCCCGGTGATGAATCATCTGCAGAGCATTTTGATCAGGAACCAAACCCCAACTAACTTCCAGGCCTGGCCTCACAAATAAACAAAAGTTTCTTTAGTCTGTTTTCTTTTTAGCAGAAGCTGCTACCCACAGTCCAAAAGTTATCTTTCGCTCTCAGTTTCTGGTTCACAGCTCCAAATCAAAACTGAGAAAATAGTGAAATAAAATTAATAAATGTCAGTGGATTTTCTAACAAAAGTGAGTGTTGGTCCTATAGAAAGTGACACTTGGGAATTAATGATGGAAATTAAGGAGATGATTGATGAATTGAATATCCCCAGAAAGGATGATACAAGTAACATTCCAGAAAGGGCTATCAGGAAATAGAAAAGAGGGAGGAAGGCAACAAAATTATTATTGCTGGGGCAAACGTACTGTGAAAATAGTTGGAACTATGGGCTAATAAATGACAGAAGTCATCCTAGGGTCTTTAAAAAAAAGTGTGGTTAGTAAGGTTATTGAGACTTTCATTTTAATTTTCCAAAATTCCTTTGATTGGGGAAGTCTCCTCTGCAATGGAAAATGACTAGTGTAATTTCTTCTTTCAAAAACAGACAACAACGGAAAGCAGGAAACTGTAAGTTAATTAGCTTAACGATGTTATAACAGATGGCTTGGAAAAATTTAAAGTCATCACACTGACTCAGCATGGTTTACAAAATGTCACTGAGATCCTTCCCCCACCACCCACCACCCCCCGTCTGCCTTTGGATTGCTGCAGCGAATATAACACTATGATACAATGGGGTGCCACAGAACAAAGGCAGCACAACTACTGCCAGGCACCAAGGCGTGTGAGTGTGTGTGAGTGTGTGTGTGTGTGTGTGTGTGTGTGTGTGTGTGTGTGTGTGTGTGTGTGTGTGTCTGTGTGTCTGTGTGTGTGTGTGTCTGTGTGTCTGTGTGTGTGTGTGTGTGTGTGTCTGTGTGTCTGTGTGTGTGTGTGTGTGTGTGTGTGTGTGTGTGTGTGTGTGTGTCTGTGTGTCTGTGTGTGTGTGTGTCTGTGTGTCTGTGTGTGTGTGTGTGTGTGTCTGTGTGTCTGTGTGTCTGTGTGTGTGTGTGTGTGTGTGTGTCTGTGTGTCTGTGTGTCTGTGTGTGTGTGTGTGTGTGTGTGTGTGTGTGTGTGTGTGTGTCTGTGTGTCTGTGTGTGTGTGTGTCTGTGTGTCTGTGTGTGTGTGTGTGTGTGTGTCTGTGTGTCTGTGTGTCTGTGTGTGTGTGTGTGTCTGTGTGTCTGTGTGTCTGTGTGTGTGTGTGTGTGTGTGTGTGTGTGTCTGTGTGTCTGTGTGTCTGTGTGTGTGTGTGTCTGTGTGTGTGTCTGTTTGTGTGTGTGTGTGTGTGTGTGTGTGTGTGTCTGTTTGTGTGCTACTGCGTGAAAGTGCAGGTCTGTGTATATGTGTCTGTATGTCTCTGTCTCTGTGTGCACATGTATCTATATGTGTTTGTGTATCTAAGACCATGTGTGTGGTGCCTGCCTGTGTCTGTGCATGTACGTGTGTGTGGGTCTGTGTGTGTATCTGTGTCTGTCTATTTGTGTATCTGTGCGTGGTTGATAGGACCAGCACCCCAGAGCAGCCTGCAGTTCCCACCAAGCAATGTGCTCACTTGGGCTGTTTCTCTGTGGCAAGGCAAAATGAAATACAGTTAGTTGTCAGTGTGTCAAGCACCTCAGGCCTCTCCCTTACACACTGTACATGGCAGTCTGTGAAGGGCTGTAAATATCTCCAGCTTTAGCCTGGAAAAAGCCAAATGCAAAGACTGTCATTGTCTCAGACACCTGCACAGTAACTGACAATGTTATTCACAGCCTGGTCTGGCAGATTTCAGTGAGAATTTACTGACAACGTTGGTTTGAATTGCCTAGTGATGCCCAATTCATTGGTGTTGAGCTGCCTGGTTTTACCGGATGAACAGCACCCCTTGCAGGGTAAAAGTGGAGCCTGAGACTGGGTTTCACTCTGAGCGATGAGCTCAGTGAGATCTGGAGACCGGGGAAAATGGTATCCCCATAAAAGTCAATCATAAAGCTTGCAAACAACAAGGTAGTGGCAAGGTTAAACAAATCAGCTACATATGTTCCAAACATGGGACTTATTGTATGGAGAAGCAGTCACTGTGAAACAAAAGGAGATTCCTTATTTAATTCCTCTTATTAAGTACACAAGGTAAAGGGTGCATTTGAGTCATAGAATGCCTAGAGTGTGCAAACACACCCTTCAGCCCAACAAGTCCACACTGACCTTCACAGCATCCCACCCAGACCCATTCCCCATAATCTACACATCGCTGAACACTACAGGCAATTTAAGCATGGCCAATGCACTTACCCTGCAGATCATTGATTGTGGAAGGAAACTGGAGCACCCAGAGGAAACCCACACTGACATGAGGAGAATGTGCAAACTCTGTACAGACAGTTGCCTGATGGTGGAATTGAACCTGGGCTCCTAGGCACTGTGAGACAGTGGTGCTAACCACTGAGCCACCAGAAGTAAGGTCACTGTGGTATTGGTCTGATCTCCTGAATTCCACAGCTTGGAGACATGTGGATCAACCCTCTTCAACCCTATTATTTCATTAGTTTATGGGAATTGGTTGCTTGGCCAATAATTATTGCTCTGTAATTGAGAGCTTGCCCTTTTCAGAGGGCAGTTAAGAGTTGACCACATTGCTGTGGGTCTGGAGTCATATGAAGGCCTGACTAGGTAAGGACAACAGATTCCCCTCTCTTAAGGACATTTGTGAACCAGATGAGTTGACATTTAGCTGGTTGTTAATTCCAGGGTCTTTTTAAAAAAGAAACGGAATTAAAATTGCACTAACTACTATAGTGGGATTCAAACTCACATCATCCAGCTCTACACCTTGTTATCCCACTCCCCGTGCTCTGGTTTATTGATCCATTTATATTATTACTACACCACTATTTTCTCTTCAGTCACTGATGTTATGCAGCTAACTCCTGATGTCACTTTGCACACGGTAAGTTTCATGAACAGCAGAGATAACAACTTCCATGTATACAAAACCTTTAACACAATAGACACCCCAATGTGCTTCATAAGAGCATCACCAAACATTTGTGTGAGATGTATGGAGAAATACTGGGACAAACTAAAAGCTCAGCTTAGTGCTTAAAATCTTAAATGAGAGACCGATGGAGTGGTAGGGAGAGATGGGCTAATGGAGAGAACTAAAGATGAAAAGGTAGGTAGAGAAGTCAATTGTGAAAATTTCAAAGTTTCGGGGCTCTGCAGCTGCCAGTATGAGCAATATTAATAATGGGGACACTCAAGAAGCTGGAGTTGGACTGCAGATGTAATGGAAGGTGGTGAAGCTGGAGGAGATTTCAGAGGCAGTAAGAGGGATTTGAAAATAAGCATGAGAATTTTAAAACCAAGTTATTACTCAGCTTGGAACCAGTGTAGGTCAGTGAGCAGAGTAAGTGAAGAGTGAATGTGATTTGGTGCAAATTAGGACAGAGGGACAGCAGAGTTTTGAAAGAGCTTAGTTTCCTGAAGGAGAGCAGCTATGAATAATTACTGGAATAGTCAAGTGTTAAGACAATAAAGACACAAATGAAGGTTATGGCATCAGAGGAGCTGAGATACAGAATTGCTGGATGATGTTAAAGAGACTCTTTTAACATTAAATAGGTATGTGGCTGGAAACATAATATATCTGCAGGCAAGAATTCAAGCACACAGCAGGCCCAAAGATCATGAAACAGGAATTCTTTATCCCACTGCCATTAGATCTTTACAAACAAGAAACTAAGGTTAAACAAGGAAAACAACATATTTACATTGGATCCAGCCTGTTGAGTTGAGGAAATCCTTTATCTATGTCTCTCTGTCTCTCTTCATGAGTCCCCTTTCTAACAAAGGTATCCTTTTCTCCAAAGACAGTTTGCTGAATTTTTTTGAGCTCCCCTACTCAGTGCCCTGCCCCCTGCCTCACCATCGCCACCTGTTGTTGGATAGAGATAGTAGGAACTGCAGATGCTGGAGAATCTGAGATAACAAGGTGTAGAGCTGGATGAACACAGCAGGCCAAGCAGCATCAGACGAGCAGGAAAGCTGATGTTTCGGGCCTAGACCCTTCTTCAGAGGGTTCTCTTGTATAAGTAAGGTCTGATTTTTCAGGGTGATATACAGCCTGGGGAACAATAACCCTCTGTGAATTTCATGTACAAATTGGATTTCTCTTCAATGGGGTCACAGGGTAATTGAAGCTTGAAACACTTTTCTTTCCATCAGAGTCAAATCTGACCTTGGCTCTTGCTGCAGATTTAGCATCTGGTGCAAGTTTTTTTCAACTTATTCTTCCTTTGTAGAATCTTTAAACTGAATCGCAATTATAAATAACAAACTGTGGAGCTGGATGAACACAGCAGGCCAAGCAGCATCTCAGGAGCACAAAAGCTGACGTTTCAAGCCTAGGCCCTTCATCAGAAAAGGGGGATGGGGAGAGGGAACTGAAATAAGTAGGGAGAGCGGGGGAGGCGGACCGAAAATGGACAGAGGAGAAGATAGGTGGAGAGGAGAGTATAGGTGGCGAGGTGGGGAGGGGTTAGGTCAGTCTGGGGAGGACGGACAGGTCAAGGAGGCGAGATGAGGTTAGTAGGTGGGAAATGGAGGTGCGCTTGAGGTGGGAGGAGGGGATAGGTGAGAAGAAGAACAGGTTAGGGAGGCGGGGACAAGCTGGGCTGGTTTTAGGATGCAGTGGGGGGAGGGGACGAGCTGGGCTGGTTTTGGGTTGCAGTAGGGGGAGGGGAAGAACTGGGCTGGTTTTGGGATGCAGTGGAGGAAGGGGAGATTTTGAAGCTTGTGAAATCCACATTGATACCATTGGGCTGCAGAGTTCCCAAATGGAATATGAGTTGCTGTTCCTGCAACCTTTGGGTGGCATCATTGTGGCACTGCAGGAGGCCCATGATGGAAATGTCGAATAAGGAATGGGAGGGGGAGTTAAAATGGTTTGCGACTGGGAGATGCAGTTGTTTATTGTGAACCGAGCAGAGGTGTTCTGCCCCATCACCCTCTCTGATGAAGGCTCTAGGCCCAAAACGTCAGCTTTTGTGCTCCTGAGATGCTGCTTGGCCTGCTGTGTTCATCCAGCTTCACACTTTGTTATCTTGGATTGTCCAGCATTTGCAGTTCCCATTATCTCTGATCGCAATTATAAATACAATCTTTACTTCAGGTCTTTGCTATCAGCCAGGTTTGCTGTTAGCTTTGAGATACTCGGTAATCTTCAGAAACGTAAAAATATTGAGGCAGAATTTCTCGTTCTGAAACATGGGCCTAGGGTGATCTGGGAAGTGTGAAGAAATGAAGATCAGACTGCGGAAAATAGACAGTTATTGTGAGGAAGAAGATGAAGGGCATAGGATTTGGAGTTGAGGCTGATCAATGTGATTATTATTGACTCTTGTTGAGGGTAAAGTCTATCATGGAGGTGGACAGAATGGCCTGATCCAGAGTATTTCAATGTGACCTGCTCACTGATGGCTGAATACAATTACGGAAGCTGATACTGCAGTCTTAACTCAGTTCATGATCTATCGAACTTGATCTATAGTAGGTTTACAGAGAAAAATTTACACGTCATAGGAACATGGGTGCAGAAGTAGGCCTGTCAAGCCTATTCTGCCATTTTAAATCATAGCTGATCGTCGAGCTCAAAGCTAGTTTCTTGTGCCATCCCATCTTGCTGTTAGCATCTAGAAATTTATCACTCTGCCTCTTAAGATGCTCACTGACTGAGTCACACATCTCTAGGGTCAAGTATTCTAAACATTCACCCACCTCTGAGTGAAGAAGTTCCTCCTCATCTCAGTCCTAAATAGCTGCCCCTTTAATCAAAGACTGTGAACTGTGAGCCAACAGAAATATTCTTTGTGTGTTCACCTGTAAGAATTCAGTCAGCTTTAATGAGAACTTTTCATTGTTTAAAACTCAAGAGAAGAAGGCATTTTCCCACAAACTCCCTGTCAACTCAAATTCTCCCTCAAACTTTGGAAACAACAGCAAACCAGACGTAAGCCACGTAAACAAATGTCATTCATCATTGACGTGAAGCAATTCTTTTCTCACGTTGTGTTCTGAAAAAGAGTCATAGAGTGGTACAGCATGGAAACAGGCCCTTCAGCCCAACTTGATCATGCCCATCAGCTTTCCTAAACTGAACTTATCCCATTTGCCTGTGTCTGGCCCATATCCCTCTAAATCTGTCCTATCCATGTACCTGTTCAAATTCTCTTTTAAATGTTGTAATTGTACCTGCCTCT
The DNA here is from genome assembly GCF_030684315.1 of Stegostoma tigrinum. NCBI lineage: Eukaryota > Metazoa > Chordata > Chondrichthyes > Orectolobiformes > Stegostomatidae > Stegostoma > Stegostoma tigrinum. The sequence goes on along the minus strand of NC_081389.1, from coordinate 1,466,273 downwards.
ACCACTTCCTCTGGCAGCTAGTTCCACCCTCTGTCTGAAAACATTGCCCCTCAGGTCTCTTTTAATTCTTCCCTCATGCGCCTTAAGCCTCTGCCCTCTAGTTTGGACTCCCCTGCCCTAGCAAAAAGACTTTGCTATCTTATCTCTGCCCTTGTGATTTTATGAACATCTATAACGTCACCCCTCAGCCTTCTATGCTCCAGGAAAAAAATTCTCTCCTTATAACTCAAACCTTCTAGTCTCAGTAACATCCTTGTAAATCCTTTTTTGCACCCTTTCAAAATTAATAACATCCTTCCTATAGCAGGGCAGCCAGAATTGAATACAGTCCTCCAAATGCAGCCTTACCAATGTCTGGTACATCTTGAACATGAAATCCCATCTCCTATATCCAGTGATGTGACCCATGAAGGCAAGTGTGTCAAACATGTTCTTCACCACCTTGCCCACCTGTGACTCCACTTTCAGGGAGCTATGTACCTGCCCCCCACCCAGGACTCTGTTTGATAATTCTCCAGGGACCGACCATTAACTGTAATAAGTCCTGCCTTGGTTTGTCTTACCAAAATGCAACATCTTGCATTTATCTGCAGTAAACTCCATCTACCATTCCTCAGACCACTGGCCGAGTTAATCAAGTTCCCGTTGTATTCAGATAACCTTCTTCACTGTTCTCTATACCAGCAATTCTGATGTCATCTGCAAACGTACTAACCAGAAATGATGAACATCAGTGGACTCTGCACTGATCCCTGTGGCAATCTTGTATCCAATTGGCTAGCTGTCCCTGGAACCATGTAACCTAACCTTACTAACCAGTCTACTATGCGAAACCCTGTCGAAGGCTTTGCTAAAATCCATGTAGTCCTGCTCTGCTTTCATCTGTCTTCTTGGTCACCTTCTCAAAAAACTCATTCTAATTTGTGAGACATGATTTCCCATGTTGATGAAATAATTTATCCAGCATGTGACTGACTACTGTTCAAAATAGTCCCTGAAATGTTCTATTTAATGCAAGTTCTTTTTTTAACCTGATGTACAGATTATTCTTAAAGGACATCACTTTATCTCGATCAAACCACATCTTGCAAACTGCCTGCAGCAGTACCTCACAGAAACTGGCAACATTCTAATGTCGGAACTACATCTGTCGTTATGTCAGTTACATGTGGGCTTGTGCTGATCTTGTTTAACTCACATTATAACCAACAAGATTACAAAGGTCAGGCAATTAAAACCTTCCAGACCTACAGATTAGAGTTAAGAAATGGAAGGTCATTGCTAAAGGACAAAGCAGTACAGTTCAAAAGCGGGTTGCTGTGCTTGATTCAATTTACAATGACCTGAAAGAGATAGCACACAACTGCAAGTTTCCCTTCTGTCTGGAACAAACAGAGAATACTGAAAACACTCAGCAGGTCCATGACCTTTCAACAGAAAGATCATCATTATTAGCAATTGCAGAGGTGGAGTTGGGGGGGTGTGAACATATTAATTAGGGACAGAAGCAGGCTATTTGTCTCTCGAGCCTACTCCTCCATCCTATAAGATTACAGCTGAAAATGTGGTAGAAGGGGAAAGCAGCATCTGTGGTGGTAGGGAGAAAAGTGGGAATGTTTGAAATGATGAAAAGGATGATGGTGCAAGACAAAAAGTCACGGTGATGGGAAAGGTGGGTCAGACGAGGTGGGAATGAATTGGTGTCATTATCAGAAACTTCTGAATGAACAAGTAGGTGCAGGGATCATGGTCTGAACTCAGTGTTCAATTCAAAAGGCTCTCAAGCTCCCAATCGAAAGATGGCAGGCTGCTGTCCTTTGAGAGTGTGTGGATGAGAACTGCAAGATAAAGTCAGCCTGGGCTCATGCTGTCAAACTGGATGGAGATATTCCACATTTCAGTCACCCATTGCGTGTTTGGTCTCTTCTGTACAGAGTAGCCAATATTGTGAGCAGTGAATACAGTAGACCACCTGATTTGTCCATGTTGTTGAAGGAGAGTCAGGGTCTCTGGGCAGTAAGCAGGAAATAACAGGCAAGTGTTATATCATCTGTCCTTGCTCAGCAATGGGCTGGAGATGTTAAGAATGACTGGGCACAGAGATGTATACGTGAGAATGACCCCTGCGCAATGCCAAAAGGTGAAGGCAGGGGAAGATGTGCGTGATGGTTGTATCATGCTAGAGCTGGCAGAGCTGGCTGAGGGCGATGTGTTGAATGTGGAGGTTGTTGGAGTGGAGGTGAGAACAAAGGGACCCCCAAGCTGGTTCTGGGAGGGAAGGCTGAGAGAAGAAGTGGGGGAAATGGGTCAGAGATAGCGGAGGGTCCTGTCATTATCTCCTACTTCAGGGAACTTGGTACTTGCTGGAAGTATTTACTTTACAGTCTTGCACCTTGATAATTAACTCTAACAATGCCAGCAGCAAAACAGAAACAATAATCTGACGCTTTCCAGGATGGAGTTTAATACAGACAGTGGAGCGTCCTGCCCACTGGATGCAGAGCTGGTGAAGGCCGACATCACCTCTTTTGGGGAATGCATGCCACATGAACTGCCAAGCAGACACTGAACTGGGCATTGGTGGCTGTTCTCCAGAGACTGTCTACTGAGAGCTGTTACCTACAAGTTCACCCAACAATGAAAACCAGATTTTTTTTTAACTTGTCTGATGATTATGGCCTAATGGACATGATGTTCTCCTGCACTCTTATTGACTCGAAGTAGGTATCAATCAGGCCCTGTCTATCTTGTAGCACCCAATGCTATGTACAAGGATAGCTTCCGCTTCCCCATGTCCTCATCATCCTCCTTGGAAGGTTGCTCCTGCTTCCCCAGTTCCTCAACATCCAGCACATCACTTCATTGCCTGCTCCAATTATGCACAGTGCAGCAGGTCAGGATGATGCAGCACACCCTGACGTACCCAGACCAGTCCAAGTAACAGAACAGTATCTTCAGAAGCCCGATCATCTGCTCTAAAACAGCCTGGTCCGAACATGGGCTGTATTGTATCTGTGCTCTGCATCATTGAAGGAGTTGTGCAATGGTGCCATCAGGCATGGTGGCAGTGGAAGCCCTTGTGCCTCAGTAACCAAGTTTGTCAGGCACCTGGATCGTTAAATACATCAGGTACATGATGGTAGCCCAGGAGGAGAGGGTTGTAGCAACTGCCGGGATAGCAGGTACACATCTCCAGAAGTGAAAATGGTGATCAGAGGTTGTCTCAACATTTGAGGAATGGAACCCCTCCCTAGGATGAATTTTGCAGTGTTGCGATATAGCCTTCTCAGTGCCATCTACATGCAACTGATGGCTCGCTGCACTTGGGGCAAGACAGCTATGTTTCAGAATCGTACTGCCCAGAGTGCAGCAATGATCTTGTCATGGAGAAACAAAATGAATTGGAGTGATCCTGCAAAAATGGCATTGGTCACCGGCTTGACATATTTGTGACAGCATGGCCAAGAGATCGCATACAGGTCACCAGTCACTCCCTGAAAGGAAACAATTGCACAGACCTTTAGCATTGCAATGACATTCACTGCTACTGGGAGAGAATGGCCTCCTGCATCCCTCAAATCCCAGTTCAACATCTGGCACATTTCCTTCACCATGTCCCAGGATATACAGAGTCTGTGTTGACACTGTGCTGTGCTTAACCCCAACAAATGAAATTGGAATTTCCTGCAATCCCACACATCCTGAGGGGAGCTCTGTGACAGTGACCTCTCCCTGAGTTGGGTGCTCCTTGTCTCCAATAGGAGACTGATGCTGCTGTTGATCCTCGTGTGTCTGCCTTTGCCATCTTAGGAAGGCAGCCAGAGAGACCAATATCCATCAGCAGCAGGGGCCATGACTCTCGGTGGAAAAGGACCTAAAGATGGAACAAAAGGAGAGAAGGAATTTGTTTGATCTCAGAATAGTGACTGGGGGAATCTCCTGCAGATGAGGATTGAGCATACTCCTCCACACAATGAGAAATGTTGCAAGATGATAATGTCTCCATCATCCATCCATTCTGAGGCTTAGCCTGTTCATGCTGAGTGATCAACCACAACCTCCACCCCCACCCCACTGGCATTGAGAGGTGGGAGCCTGCAGTGCTCCAACACCCTTCCTATGCCAGACCCATGTCAAACGCTCAACATTTCACTGCATTCAGCACAGGCCATCATTACACTAACACAAAAGATAAGGATATAAAGTGATGCAGCTCTCATTAGGACAAGTGATAGATTGCACATGTTGTTTGTTCCCCTTAAGCCAGTTCTGTAACAATGCTATAACTTCACTGTAACATCCCTGTAATTTCACTACAATATTATTGTCATGTTATTGCTACTGACTTCAACCTCATTCAGATGCCCAAGTTCAATTTTCAAGCAAGCTGCAAATTGCCTTTGACCAGCATCTGATCCCTAATCTCCTTCAATCTGCTTAGCAACTGAGGGTAGAAACATTACTAAATGAAATATAGCTGCAGTTTGTAAGTGGCCTATTATCCAGTAGATGTGAATCCCGTGCCTTTGACCATCAAACTGTCGTTGTCTCTACCCACCCTGGTCATTGTCACGTTCATTTTTCAGTTATTTTCAGAATGGCCAAGTGATGGCAGGGGACACAGTTCGCGTTGAATACAATCTGCACTGGTCTTCACTTGCTCGCAAGGTACACTCCCAACCTCTGCAATGAGCCTGCAGATCCCCTTTTATCTCACACCTTAATGAAGCTCAATCTAATCTTATATGCTCCCTTTCTGCTGGACATTGCCAATAATACCTTTTTCCTATCACAAACAATGCTCTCTGATGCTGTTCTGCATAGCCCCAGTTGAGACCACCCCTCCACCCCCAATTTCACTGTCCTTTCCTCATGTTGTAAATGTCCAACCCTCCCTCCACCCTCCACCCCGGCTTGACTCCCTGAATCTTTTGCCAGTGATCCCCTGTCCCCACTGCCCCTTCAGGCCACTTTCAACCTTGTACCGTCCTCACTGTTCATGCACAGACTCCCAGGACTGTACTCTCTTCAGACTCTGACCAACTTCACTGAGCAGCCCCTGGACATGATGGAGTAGACCTCTACTTGTGTTTGTAACTCCCCGACTGATGATACTTAATTACCCCCAACTGCCGCTGCTGGTCCTACAGGGCTGACCGCTACCCACTCATTAACACTGCAGTCAAACACAACCACTGACCATGGGTGGCCGAAGGAGAGTGGCCATGTTGAGCCCCTGGACAGTGTGTGAACTGTGCCCATGACTGATAGGACTGGAACACCCTCGACAGGTAAACCCTGCCCTTGAGGTCTGAGGACCAGTCCCCATCCAGGGTTGTTTCAGAAATGTTAGAATAAATGGGCAGGGTGTTTATTGTGCAGGCACATGCTGTGAGTATTAGACTGTTGAACATCAATATGTTCCTCACAGCACCTCCCAATCTTTGTCGCCTGCCCTCAGATAGATGTCTACTGATAAGCACACTGTCTGTGTGTCTGCACTGAAGAGCACACAATGTAGCAGCATTTGCAGACTTTGTCTGAAGTGCCAACATGCTAACTGGCATGGCACAGCAAGGTGCGGCAGGGATGGTGCGGCCACATAGGTACGATGGTGCTACATGAGACACTGCTGTGAGACCAAGTGAGCAGCCTGAGCCTGATTGAGTCTGTGAGCTGTGTCTCAGTGCACAGTATTCCTAAATCAGCTTTTTCATGGTAGTTGCTGCTGTTCCCTGCAAATTCAGTCTGCCAGCGTATGGAGTAAGGATCCTGATCATTTTGAGGAACTGGCAGACATCAAATGCCAATGTCCATGGACAAGGGGTATGCCCCTGGACAGTGTCCCGAAATGTTGTTTGGTCAAAAGCAACCTGGAGGTCAACTGAAGCAAGTGGTGAGCTGTATTTGCCAGGTTTCAATGTTGGGTTTATTTGTGCTGTGGCAGGGCAGTTTTCTGTCCTTAAGCTAACTTATTAACTGGTTGTACACTGACTCTCTGTTTCCATGAGCCTCAATTTAATTCACCCTTATATGTCATGTCTTGTCATGTGCTTCAAAATTGCAGATAGCGTCCATCACATTCTCTTCATTAACCTTGCCTGTAACTCTTCAAAATAATTCAATTATTTTGGAGAAGCATGGTCAGTCTGTTTCAAATCCATGTTGGCTCTCTCAAACTCCTCCAACTGCCTATTTATCTCTTGCTGATTATTGAGTCCCACACCTCACACTGTTAATCACAGCAGCCAATTAATCACGCACCTATTGGTGGAAATATTGAAAATCTTGAACAAGCAGAAGATATAATCATTTATAACTTTATTGTAGCAAACAACCAGAAAATTTATATAAGTGTCTTAAAGTCATAATAATTTAAAAATAAGAAAAGTTGTTGAGTGATGGACTATAACAAGGGTCTGGGCCCACTATCAATTGTCCAATAATGCAGTTTAAAAAAAAGTAAAACATACAAAAAAAAATCAGAAAACTGCAGAGTCTCAGGCTTATTTCAACTGTTCTAAATAGTTCTTACAAATGTCATTTTTTTCTCTAGTTTAAAGTTATTGGATTATACATAGGTTCTATTTTAAGAGAGCTCCATTGCTAGTGTTGGCCAACTTCTGTGTGGGTGTTTCTCAGTAGAACATATTGCTCATGTTTGAAAACTCATCCCCCTGCTAAACATATGAGAATGGATTTCAAGAATGGACCAGAAGCTGAAACAGTTAGATTATGTAGATTATTGGGATTCCTTGATTATGGATGATTAAGGGGTGATCCAGTTAGAGGAGTTTTTTAAGATCTAATAGGGTTAATATACAGATGGTGGGAGACCCCAGAATGAAAGGAGAACAACTTTAACATTAGGTCACTCAGGGGCAATGTAAAAACACACTTGTTTTTACAACGGGGAGTGGAAACTAGGAACTCTGTCTCCCCTAGAATGTTGATGAGGCCAAAGATGGTGGGGGGCGGTGTGTAGGGAGTGCAGAAGGCTGAGTGGGAATTTCAAAATTGACACCAGTCATTTTTTTTTGCAGGGTTAATGTTATCGAAGCATTGCGAGTAAATGGAGTTAAGATAGAGATCTGCGATGAGTGGGGGGGGCATGGAACCATTGGGGCTAAATGGCCTCCTCTGTTGCTACACTTCTCCTAGTGAAATAAAATGGAAGGATTCTGAATCGATTTGGTCCTCCCAGCAGCCATTTATCCCATTGCAAAGTCAAATGTGAGTGTTGTCGTTCTACAACATCATTGAGGAACACAAGGTCAGCAATGTTGTGGGAGTATTCTTAGCTTGGAATGTCCTTCCAAGTCTCACACTATCCAGAATTGGACTTAATACACTGGTTCTCCCTGTTAAGCACCATCAGAACATCAGCAGCAATACAAGAGCTGCAGCATTCCAACAAGTAGAGTCCCACTAGTGTCTTTTCTCAGTACAATGATGAACTATAAAATGCAACATCCCAAAGACAAATAAATATTTGCTGCAGTGAAACCAATCCTTCCCCAAGATCTGGAACTGTGTAACTGGAAGCCTGTGGCTAAGCAATGCTGTCAATGAGCTATTCCTCAACAGCTTCCATCCCTCACAGAGTTAAACCAAGAATTCGCTTATAAAACACTGACCGCATCAGTTAGAAACTGCAAAGATAGATATGGAAACAAAAACAAAACAAACAGATTAGAAGTGATTCTAATCTGCAGCAAAATCATTCTTCCTGTTTCTCATGCGGATAAATTGATCAGTGGGCTAATCAGCAAAGTTTCACAAACAGATGTTTAAAGATGAAGTACTGCTGCAAAAGTTCAGTCTCACAAAAAGGAATCGGACATAGTGAACTCCCACTGAGTTCCCAATCTCTGCAGTGTCATGGCAAGGTAGTAAAAAGTGAATGTCATCCAATGGGGTGCACTCACTCCCCAGGTCACTTCTATTGGGTGAACCCATTCCCTGGATCACTCTCACTGGATATTCTCAAACATCCACAGGAACCTTTCGCATTGCAAATAGCGAAGAATCAGCGAAGATCAGAGAAAAGTAGAAACAGACTTAACGGAAATCATTCTAAGACAACTGGCAGAGATTCAACATACACTGAATTGGGACATAATGTACTGACAAATAGCAAGATAACAGCTTGCAAGTTTGAAGTTTGTTTTCCACTTGTCCATTTTGAAGTCAGTTGGAGAGATATCAATTCTGTCACATAATTAAAGTATCCCACAAAATCAAAATGTACTCAAAACCATGACATAAATATTAACAAACACAGTATCAGTTTAATTCACAGGAGCTCTATTATCATAAACGTGGATGAGCTTTAACCTGTTCTATCTATTGAAGTTAATGACAGTTTATTATGATACCTACAAAGATGTGAAACATTAGCACCAATTGTTGCTCGTGTGTAAAATATATACCAGGAACTAGGTCAGTGTCTTTCTTGGAATATAGCAAATTGCTGGGCCCATTTTCAACGTAGTGTTGTATGTTAAGAGGGTAGATGGTGGGATCCAGAGAATTAAAACGATGATGCACAAGGAGAGCTGAGCACCACGTTCATCAGATGGGGACCAATCGGTTTCTTTCTTCACTTGCATTTCCAATCAGAGAACCATTTCTTACGAACTTCCTCCTGGGAAAACAAAAGTAGAGAATTTTGGGTTAAACTATTTAGTGTAAAGATTAAAAAAAAAGTCACATTTATATAGCACCCGTAAAATATGAAGAACACTCTGGTCCTTGAGAGAGGGAGGGAATCAGGCTCCATATACAGCAGACAGTAACTAAGGATAAGGTGGCACAGAGCTGGTTCAAAATGGTTTTGAAATTCAGAGAAAATAGGGGGTTACTGAAGGGGGTTAGGGAGGGAGTTCAGCCAGGATGACCAAGGGAGCTATTGTAGGAATGCACTGAGGAGAAATGGCATTGAAGATGATGGCTGGTGCAGTCAAGGTGGTGGGGTGGGGGGAAACCTAATGTTGGAGGAAGTTAGAGGGCAGATGGACAAGGCCATGAAGGGAAAATAATGGGCATGGATGCCCAGTATTTCCCAGTATTGTGACAGGTGGGTACAATCCCCAGGTTGTTACAGGCTCAGCAGTTAATCCCCACATGCCCAAAACCTGAAAACAACCTAACCCATGCCAGGACACCATTTGCAATCCACTGGCAGCTTGTCAGCATTTTATGATGCCAACTTTCTTACTTTTCCAGCATCCAATCATTGAAAAGCAGCAGACCCTCCATTTGGGGGAGGGGGGGGGGGGTCTTGGTTCTGACTGACTTCAATCCACAGTTGACTGAGATGAACAACTCATTGCATCAGATTTCTTCACCTTATCTGCTGGCACTAGGGTTTAGCGCCTTGTGTTTGGTCCAGTTAGTTTCTCCAGTACTCCAATCCATTTTAACACAGCATTGATTCCACCATCAGGTGTGGAGTTTGCACATTCTCCCTGTGTCTACGTGGGTTTCCTCCCACAGTCCCAAGATGTGCAGGTTAGGTGGATTGGCCATGTAAAATTGCCGAAAATGTAGGTTATGGGGATGGGCCTGCGGCTGCTCTGAGGATTGGAGTGGACTTGTTGGGCCGAAGGGCCTGCTTCCACTCTGTAGGGATTCTATGGTGATATGGTAGGATCACCAGGGCCAATACACTTGGTGAGAATGATCAGTTCAGTGGGGCATGGCCCTGCTCTGTTTCAGCACTCAGTGTCACTTTCGTACTGAGATTACCCGTCCCCTTATCCCATTAAACTCGAAACAAGCTTTCGTTTCCAGGAATGGCGTGCTAGTTGGTCCAGTTTGCTGCTGGTTTTTGTGGATCATTATAACACTGATCTCATTTACAACAAGCAAACTCTTCCTGACTCTTACAAATGTACACATACAAATTTGCATCCTAACAGGAAGCAAAGCTCAGTTCTGATATCCCGTGACGGTATTGTCTCACTGTGAAAAGGTGGACATTATTCTGTTGCAGTTGTTCAAATACAGGGAAACCTATTTATACAGAACTGAATTAAAATGTAGTATCATATAAATGTGGGTTAAAAATAGCTGATCAGAGATAATGGGAACTGCAGATGCTGGAGAATCCAAGATAACAAAGTGTGGGGCTAGATGAACACAGCAGGTCAAGCAGCATCTTAGGAGCACAAAAGCTGACGTTACGGGCCTAGACCGAAACGTCAGCTTTTGTGCTCCTAAAATGCTGCTTGGCCTGCTGGGTTCATCCAGTCCCACACTTTGTTATCTTAAAAATAGCTGATGGTGACCCAGATCACAAGATATCCCTCCTTCATGTTCACACACGGATGTATTTACAGAACAGGAGGAAGTCATTTGTCCCATTATGGCTCCGTCAACCAACATGCCCTAATCCTCACCCTAATCTGATCTAATCCCAGTTTCCAGTTCACTCTCAGTTATAGCATTTCCAGTCTGTATCCAAATGTGATGAGAGTTTCTGCTTCAGCCAACCTTACAGGCGGTGAGCTCCAGACCAGCTCCCCTTGCCCCTTCCCACATCCTCTGGGTGAATAAAAATTATCCCCAACTCCTCTTTAGTCTTTTATATCTGACATTGAATCTCCCCTCAACCTCCTCTATTCCAAAGAAAACAGCCTGTCGAGCCTTTCCACATCATTAAATGTCTTCATTGTATTTGAAACTTAGAGGGTGTGATTGGAGGAAGCTGGCAGCCATTGGATAGGGGGCATTTCGGGGTCAAAGGCCATGCTCAGGAGTAATGGCAATTACATCAATTTGGGGGTAAATGAGCTCAGGTTGGGGGTGAGGGTTTGGTAAATACATAACATAAAATAGGGTAGAATCGTAGGCTTTATACTTCTACTATAAAAGAAGAAAATTGCAACTGTGTACACAAGATAAAACATCTCTATCACTGTAAGCAACCACAAGGAAATAGTTATCCAGGTGTGCGCAACAGGATTGGGCAAGGCAAGGATTGGGAGTGAGTAGATAGTGTGATCTCTCATCGTCACTCAGCAATCTGTTCAATGATCACAGGTTCATTGATTCAAGATCCCTAGTGTGTGGGCAATGAGAGGAAACCATGTTAAGAGGGTTTCAAGAATTCATTCACTTGGAACTACTTTGCTGTGAATTACAGAATTATACAGAAAAGAGGAGATCCTTCAGCCCATCAAGTATGTACTGTCAAAAATACCCTACTATCTACACTAGTTTCACTTTCCTGCTTGACTACATGAACAAGCCAGTCTCTGTTTCTTCAGAAACATTCCCAGCAGGCATGTTTAGGTACAAGGCTACTTATACTACTCTCTATGAAGATGTCGGATGAAAGATTTGAAACAATGCAAATCACTGCTTTCTTAAACCATACTGTCTTGAAGTCTCTACACTGGGAGAGCAGGGCCACTCAATTAATTTACAACATAAGTTGAGTTTAATATTCACTATTTTCACTTCATTCAAGGGATATAATTTTGACGGTAGTTTAATTCCCTAAGTTAGGCTAACTTTCTAAGGAGCTGGGAAATAAAAGTTCTATTTGTTTTTCAATGAGAATGTATTAAAGTATTATAAGTAACCTCCCTATATAAGCAACAACAGAAGTGAGTAGTTTTTTTTTAAATGTAGTAAGTTTTATGATCTACTTGATAGAAGAAGGGTAAGGCATCTCCTCCAACCCCTGGACTGTACAACCTGTTCCATGTGGGAACTCCAAGACATTTCCTACTCATAAGCTGCAGCAGTTTGAGCCCTGGGTTTCAACACTAGGTAGAAATTCATGGAATTATCAATGAAAGGCTCCACGGAGGAAAGGGTAAATCTTGGGTTATTTGTAAACTGTTTTTTCTACTACTACAACCTCTTGTCCCCATGGTGCCACTGGAATTGTGTGAGTGGAAAAGGCAGGGGTGAAGGGTCAGGAATGCAGCAGATAACCTTTACCTTCTCTGCAGTCACTGGCTTCGCTTGGCCCCGTCTGGAGAATTCCTCGGGAATCTGTTCGTACGTGTTCTCCGGACAGTTTGTGGAGTTCTTCTTGTCCAGGGTATCCTCATACAATTGATCTTTTGCCTGAGCATGCTCAGCTGAATGACAGAGGGGCCAAAGGCTTGTCAGGGGCTTCTGACTGGCTTTGTGCTTCTGTGAAGAGTGAGTGGGTGATGTAGATTTCAATCTCTGACTCAAATTGGGAGACAGTCGAGGAGGAGTCAAAGGTGGAGTGGCCAAACTTGACTGTTTGGCATCAGAGGCCTGGCTTGAGTGTTCAGTTGGTGCAACAATGGTGGCATAACTGCTACCACTCGAAGCAGGCACGGCTCCAGTTTTCCATTGCTCCACGTCCACTTCAGCGTACACCACATCAGATGATGGACTCACTCCTGGTGGCTCAAATGCCTCATTATATATAGGCTGGGGCTCCACAGCCAGGGAATATATGGCACTGCTCATAGGTGACTGCCTCCTTGAAGGCTGGGGCTTTCGGATATCCATTCCCATACTGTAGAGTGGATTTGCCAAGCTTTCCTTGTTTGTGCTCTTGTCGCTCAATACCAGGAATGCCTGCTGCTCCTTGTATTTCAGTTTATTAACTCGCCCATATGTTATTCCATCCTGATTGTCCTGATCGAAAACCAGGCTTGTCCTGAGTGGCAGAGGTGGGGCTACATCACAGTCCTTCAACATAAATCAACATTTTCATCAGGTCAACTGGAAATCATTTTTCAAGAACATTTGATATTTCTGAAGACAGACCATTACAACTGACATAGTTTCTGTAGTGTCTTTCCACAACTTGACATGTCCCAAAGCACAGTAGGCATAATGTAGGAAACACAACAGTAAAAGGGCTCACCTTTGTCCCCCTCCACCCACACATCAATGAATGCTGCTCACGTTTGGACATTGAGCAGTTTTTCTACCGCCTCCACCTCCGCGCTTACTTCTTTAACTGTGAGCCTAACGGTACCTCGACTGACCCCCTTCTCCTGCCTCCAACACAAGTCCTCCTCCTGGACACCACCCCAAGGCCTACTACCCTCGTTCGCCCTCTTCATCTCGAACAGCTGTCAGGACATCAATTGCCTCAACCTCTCCACCCCTCTCACCCACTCCAACCTCTCTCCCACGGAACGTGCAGCTCTCCACTCCCTCTGCTCCAACCCCAACCTCACCATAAAACCCGCGGACAAGGAAGGCACAACTGTAGTATGGCGCACTGACCTCTACATGGCTGAGGCCAGGCACCAACTCTCCGACACCTCCTCCTGCCGCCCCCTGGATCATGATCCCACCCCTGAGCACCAAACCATTATCTCCCAAATCATCCACAACCTCATCACCTCTCCATCTCGGGCAACCACCTGGAAACTGATATCCATTTCAAGCCCACCAACTCCCATAGCAACCTAGAATACACCTCCTCCCACGCACCTTCCTGCAAAAATGCCATCTCCTATTCCCAATTCCATCGCCTCCGCCGCATCTGCTCCCAGGATGAGGTATTCTACTCCTGTACATCTCAGGTGTCCTCGTCTTTCAAGGACCACAACATCCCACCCCAACCCATAGTGGTTGAGAACGCCCTCGACCGTGTCTCCCACATTTCCCGCAACTCATCCCTCACACCTTGTCCCCGCAGTAACCGCCAAAAGAGAATCCCCCTCGTCCTCACATACCACCCCACCAACCTCCAGATCCAATGCATCATTCTCCGACACTTCCGCCATCTGCAATCTGACCCTACCACCAAAGACATTTCCCTCCCCACCCTGCTTTCATAAGTGGCCACTCTCTACGTGACACTCTTGTCCACTCCACACTCCCCTCCAACTCCACCACACCTGGCACTATTCCCTGCAACCGCAAGAAGTGCTTTACCTGCCCTCATACCTCCCCCCTTACCCTCATCCCAGGCCCCAAGATGACTTTCAACATCAAGCAGATGTTCACCTGCACATCTGCCAATGTTGTATACTGCATCCGCTGTACCCGTTGTGGCCTCCTCTACATTGGGGAAACCAAGCGGAGGCTTGGGGACCGCTTTGCAGAACACCTCCGCTTGGTTCGCAATAAACAGCTGCACCTCCCAGTCGCGAACCATTTCAGCTCCCCCTCCCATTCCTCAGATGACATGTCCAGAAGAGCTTGGTGAAAACCAGAAATAATATCTGCCTCAAAACATCAGTAACCTACAGCAGTTAACCATAAGTGTTTTGAGCTGCATGTGCTTCTAGCTTGTAAAATCTTGGTCTGTGTATTTTTCCAGCCTCATTTCAGCAAAATTCCAGGGATTACGATAACATGTTCAAGTTGATCAATAGGGTCCCTAATCATTTGGACAGACGCAATTGACAGGCAGAGGCTAATCCATTGAGCTTCCCCAGGTGTATGGCCGCACCGGACACTTTCTACACCTCTCACGAACACCCCTGTCCCACTCTGACCCCTCACAGCCAAGTCCCCAGATCCCATGAGGACATTCTTGTTATTGCTTGAAATTGCACCCTGGTGGTGCAGGTAAAGATTGTTTTGGCTGTGCCAATGGTAGGGAGGAAGCTTTGACCACTCCACAGCAGCATGCAGTCAGATGCTATATTTGGCCTGAAAATAGCCTCTTCACCTCAGCTATTCAGAATGGTGGAAGTGGATTTATCTGAAGCTAAGCCTTCCATCCTGCAACTCTGCCACGTCTTAAAATTCCCAGAAAGTTCCACTCCCTGACTCACTCCTGTGTTCTCTGAGCAACACTGGCCCCCAGGCACTGTCTTGATTTTAAGGTTCCCATCATTTTCCAATCATTCGCTGGCTTCATTGTGGCTGTCTCCATGATCTTCTCCATGCCCACAGGCTACCTCCATGATCTTTGCTCTTTTCTCCTGCACACCCCCATCTGAACTGTTCCACTACTGATGACTGTAACTTCAGCTGCCTGCCTCCAAAACGTTTGCAGGGATTCCCTCCCTTAGCCTCTCCACTTCACCACTTCTCCGCCACACAAATGTATGAATCATGCACAGAATTAGCCCATTCTGCCCCTCCAGCTTGCTCTGTCCTTCAACTTCATCAAGCTGATCTGATTGTAATCTCAAATCCACATTCTAACCTACCCCTGATAAATTCTTATTAAACAAGGGGGTGGTGAAGAGTCATCTACCTCTGCCATAATGATATTGAGACTCTGCTTCCACCATCTTTTGAAGAAGATAGTTCCAGCCACTCACGACCCCCTGAGAGAAAAACAAAAATCACCTCCTCTGTTTTAAACTCCTAATTTTTCAATGTTGATCCCTAATTGTAGATTCTCCCTACAAGAGTAAATATACTTTCCACATTCACCTGGTCAAGACCACTCAGGATTGTGCTCATTCAATCAAGTGGCCTCTTACACCTCGAAGCACCAGTTGATACAACACCAACGTGTTCAACCTTTCCACTTAAGACAACCCACCTATTCTAGTATTAGCCCAGCAAACCCTCCCTATAACACGTGAATATATTTTGATTAAGTTCACTTAAACAAAGCTTCGTGAGGTGTTGTGAAATAATAAGGATGCTACATAAATGAAAGTAGTTGTTGCAATGGCTGTATAGCTCACATGGAGGTAACTGTAATGAGACACTCACCTCACTGTTGGAGGTCATGCTTTCTAGAGATGAGGTCAGCCTCCTGGTATTGAAGATCCTGTTGGCCTTCGGAGGGACAGCTGGAGGTCTCTGTGACACCTCCTCAGATTGGGAGTGGCTGAGAAAATGTGGCTGTCTGGACACTCGTTCCCTTTCTGTCTCCTCGTAGTTGGATTTAGTAGGTGAATTGACCTGGTCGTACAGATTGTTCCTGTCATTCTGTAAACCAAAATGTAGTGTGTTAAATTGAGTTTATGCACACATACAGGCCATTGGGCCCAACTGCTGTGTGCTGCTTTTTCCATTCTTCACAAATGTCCTCCCATCTGAACAACATATTTCTTTTCAATTTCTTTCTCCCTCACGTTTATCTGGTTTGCCATTTATATTCACCTCAACTACTGTTCATATAAACGAGTCCCACAATCAAACCACTCTCAACATTGAAAGTTCCGCCCAAAGATATATTTTCAATCCAGAAGGCAGAGAGAGAGTGCCTCAAGTTGGCTGCCTTCCCTCTCTGTCACCTGGAATCAGCTGCCCAGTGCATTGGTGAGTCTGCTCCTAGATCGGCAGCTTTGACAACCAAACCAACATTATTAACAGATACGCCAAGCCAATCTCTGACCACTCATTGTCCAATTCTGGGAAAAATCACCGCCAATGAAGTGACTGCTCCCCTCATGGCCCAGTGCTACGGCCCTGATTTGACCCTGGTATTATGATCCCATTGGAAAAGTCCAAATTTGGCCACAAATTTGTACAGTAGGCTGTTTAAAGACCCCAGTAATTTTATGAAATTACATTTTAATTGGCTGTCTAGCTTCGGTACAAACAGCAACATGTTGAAAAGCTGCCATGTTGCACAAATCACTTGACCAGCAACTTTTCATTGTAGTGTCTGGACCGAGCCCTGATGTGTGCAGGTGACAGGCAAAGGGACAGGCATTTACAATTATCACATAAAAATAACGTGCAAAGGTATGGGGTGAAAACAGGAGTCTGGCACTACATAAAGTTACTCATTTAACAAGCCAGTACATTTATAATGGGATGAAGACCTAATCAAACAACAGTCTGTAGGTACACCCAGAGGGTTGGGACTGGAACCATTATTTGATCTTCAAGACACTTGCATGCATACGAGCATGTGGTTACAAACCAGTCAGTCTACTCCGCTACTTGATAAGATCATGGCTGATCTTGTTTTAACTTCAAATCCACATTTGTGCCTACTTTGGTAACTTGTTACATCACCTCTTCCCCCACCTTGCTTATCAAGAATCTCTTCATCTCGGTCTTAAAAATAGTTTGGGGGAGGGTTGGCCTAGTGGTATTTTAGTTGGTGTGTTAATCCAGAAACCCAAGTAATGTCCTGGGGACTCAGGATCAAATCCTGCCATGGCAAATTCAATAAATCCCTGGAATTAAGTGTCTAATGATGACCATGAATCCATTGTCAACTGTTGGAACAACCCATCTAGTTCACTAATGTCCTTTAAGGAAGGAAACTGAAATCGTTACCTGGTCTGGACCACAGCAATATGTTTGATTCTTAACTGCCCTCTGGAAAATAAATCCTGGCCTGACTAGCGACACGCTTATCCCATGAATAAATAATAAAAAAAATCAAGGAGTCTGATTCCATCACATTTTCAGAGAGTTCTAAAGACCAACTCTCCAAGAGAAACAAAACAAACTATGTTTTAAATGAGTGACCTCTTATTTTTAAAAAGTATCTCCTTCTTCTGGACTCCCCCGTAAGAGGAAACATCCTCTCCACATCCACACTGTCAAGACCCCTTGTATGCTCTTATTCTACTGAAGTCCAGTGAATATAAGCCCAGTCTGCCCAACTGCTCCTCATAACACAACACCGTCATTCCAGGTATTCAGTCTAGTAAACGTTCTCTGAACTGTTTTCAATGCATTTCTTCACTCACAATAAAACATAATATCTGTTAGCTTTCCTAATTTGCTTGTTGTATTTGCATACTAATCTTCTATTATTCATGTACTAGGACACCCAGATCTCTTTGCATCTGAGATAATGGGAACTGCAGATGCTGTAGAATCTGAGATAACAAAAAGTGTGGAGCTGGATGAACACAGCAGGCTAAGCAGCATCTTAGGAGCACAAAAGCTGATGTTTCGGGTCTGGACCCCTGAAATGTCAGCTTTTGTACTCCTAAGATGCTGCTTGGCCTGCTGTATTCATCCAGCTCCACACTTTGTTATCTCTTTGCACCTCAGAGCTCTGCAGCCTCTCACCACTTAGATAATAGGCTTCTGCTCTGTCCATCATGCTGAAATGTTCACTTTCACAATTTCCCACTTTACACTCCGTTACACTCACAGGGTTGGCAATCACATGGAGTACAGGGAAAGGCAAAAATACTTCCTAAAAATGAGCCTCTGTGTGCCATTTCCCTGTTACCTTTTCCTGTCACTGACAGGCTTTCACTAATGGTATTCAAATAAAAATCAAAAGAACTGTGGATGCTGTAATTCAGAAACAAAAACAGAAGTTGCAAGAAAAGCTCAGCACATCTGGCAGCATCTGTGAAGAAAAAAAAATCAGAGTTAACGTTTTGGGTCCAGTGTGCCTGTTCTGAGGAAGGGTCACCAGACCCGAAACATTAACTCTGACTTTTTTTCTTCACAAATGCTGCCAGACCTGCTCAGCTGATACTATTCAAGTTGTGCAGCTGAATTTCAGGAATTCTTTTTTGTAGTGGGTTTTAACCGACAGGTCTGTAATATGAGATCCACCTGTCTGCATCAAGTTGGCAGTCACCAAGTTAGAATCCATGCTTTTTGGGCAGTGAAGGTTTAATAATCAGCTTATCAGCAGTTAATAATGAATTGAGTAAATATTGAGTAAGATCACCCTGTTATTACTCTACAGCGAGGCCATGATATCCTGTGAGACTGACACATTGGAAATAATTGCACTTCTAAAAACAGGAACTTCTAGCTATACTACCTGTGTTGAGAATGACTGGACTCTCTGGGCACATACGTATGGGCATATAGTATCTAATTATATTGGAAGGTTAGAACAGCCTGGCCAGCCTCTGTGGTGGCCACTCTGAATCTCAAATAAAGAGCAAATGCTCCAGTGTCCTTGATCCACTTTGCACCTCAGTTGGGTCAGATTGCTCTAAAATCAATACAAATGAGAGATGCCTCTCGATATGACTTTGCACAGAATTAATGAGAGAGCTGCTACTGCAGAAAACAGATCGAAAGGAAGAAGGAGACCACGTGGTGTATCTGCAAAGTGACAGCCGCTTACCTGACTGCAGGACTGAGTGAGGACCTCTCCAAAGGGCTGGATAACCTCAGTTGTGTAGTAGTTGATCAAGGCTGCAAGACTCCTGTGAGTGTGAGTGCTACCATCAATCATGTACCTGCCGTTCTTCAGCTGCTGGATCACAAAGTGTCGACAGCGATCACTGCCCCTGGAGGTAAACCAATCAGAAGGTTAGATCCATAGATTCTATTCACACCAACAAATACCCTCAGCCTGTGCTACAAAACCAAATTACTGTCATTTCTCCTGCAGTAACAGTCTCTCACAAACACAGCTCTAATAATGTCACAAACAAAATCAGAAATTGCTGGAGAAACCTAGCAGGTCTGGCAGCATCTGTGGAAAGAAATCAGAGTTAATGTTTCAGGTCGAATGACCCTTCTTCGGAACTCAGGGGACAGAGACTTGTTGGTGGTGGTGAGGGGGTGGTTTGTCACTGGACCCGAAACATTAACTCCCTTTCTCTCCCTAGATGCTACTGGACCTGCTGAGCTTTTCCAGCAATTTCTGTTTTTGTTTCTGATTTATAGCACCTGCAGTTCTTTCAGCTTTCTTATTCTAGTAATGTCATGGAGCTGATCGTCTAGAGGCAATGCTCTGGAGACATGGGTTCAAAACCCACAATAACAGCTGGAGTATTTGCATTAATTTTGTAAACTTTGACCTTCTGTAATAGTGTCCATGACCATTGCCAAACACCCATCAGGTTCACTTTAGGGATGGTAATTGGCTGTCCTTACCCAGCCTTACATGTGACTCCAGACCTACAGTGATGCGGCAACTCTTAATTGCCCTTTGCAATGGCAGGCTGTGGCACTCAGATAAAGCTTGTGAGATCCTGCTGTGATGAAATTGGCTACTGCTTCCCACATTAGTGGTCACTCCATTTCAAATGCCTTCTCTTGAAACATCTTAAGGTTTTGGAAGGTGCAGACAATTTCTTCAGGACCAGATAGAATCCACTGAGGGTTGTGCCTTCACAGGCCAGAAAAAAAATGTTCTAAATTCAACCCTGAATCTTGTTTATTCTCTTCCGGCATCAAATCTCAAAGTACGTACTTGTAAGACAATATGTAGCCAAATGCTCGGTCGCTCAGCCGGATGAGGAAGTGACCAATATCTCGATCCTGCAGGACACTCTCAGCTTCTCTGTTGGCATACACATACACACAGAGTTATCTATTAGGACAGAGAGAGCTAGGCCCCAGATAGACTTGTGTCGTTAGCTGTGGCCAGAATACACTGCAGCGCAGAGTGTCACACAGAGCACAAAACCCCCATTTCCCCAGCCCCCCCCCACAACGTCTGCTCTGTTATATAGGACAGCAGAGGACAGACACTTGTTAAGGCAGAGGGGACTGCGTCCAGCGCCTCTGACTTTATAATCACTTACCTGCTGTCCAGTTTACTGAAGCCCTGCTGGAACATGGCCTGGTGAGATGGACAGGGATGGGGAGAAACACAGCCCTGGGGGTACAGCCTGGGTGGGGGGGAGGGCATGATGATGGAAGGGTATACGTCCTGGCAGGGGGTGGGAATGGACACAGACTGGGGAGTACATGACCTGGGGGTGCTGAGTCTGGGAACTCCTTCTGCTTTGGGAAATCTGGGTTCTATATGACATTTGTTGAATAATTATTGAATAAAATATCTCATTATCCTCCGAACCTGACACCCCTCAGTCTGTGCAGACAGACAAAAACATAGTTTGTGTTGTTATATATGGTTGATCTCAGACCCCAAAGAGTAAGAAAGGGGTTGTCACCCTTTTTGCAACCCCATTATATCAGTGTAATCAGAATATTACAGTCCCTGGAACATCAGTGTAGTCACAACACTACAGTCCATAGAATACCAGTGCAGTTGATGGATTCCAATGCCTGGGATAACAGTGTAATCAGAGGATTACAGCCCCTGTACTGATAGTTTAATTGATAGATTTCAGTTACAGTTTAAGGAAGCAATTAGCAATTTGTAACAATAATGGAGCTATGGTGAAAAACAGCTTTTATAACATTTTGAACATTTGGTTCAGCTTTGACTCTTATGCACTGTCTACTGTGTGACTGACCGAGCCCGTAGAACTTACTTCCTGGTCACGAAACCGTGGAACCATTCGGGTAACCTGCCGTTCTGCAGGATGAGAGCGACCTGGGTCTCCGTGAACCACCGGAGGGCCATTTCCTTTAGCATTCCTGCCGACAAGGTGTCGGAGCTAGCCCGTGATTTTTGGGAGCAACTCATTAACCTCTGAGACTCTCCCATCCTCCCAAAGCAGTGACCCTGTAAAAAATGATCACACTGTTGTCAAACAGCTGAACAGAAGCAGATTTTTTAAAATTTTATCAAGGTATATTTGCATATTTTGCCTTTGTCCTGTAAAAAGCGTCACTACATTTGCAAAACTCCATTCGACTTTCAAATCATTCCTCTGTGTGTGGTATTTATTTGGATTCGTGCCCATCTCCACACTCTTTGGAGCCTTTGTTAAACTCTGTTCTGTTCAGCAACACAATAGGCATCAGAAAGTTATCAAATAAATAGGATGGGCCTAAAACTTCTGTGAATTTATTAACATTTGCAGAAAACACTGACATGTAAACCGCTACAAAAGATTCAATGTAGCAGCCTGCTATTGTACAGGTGATGGGGAACAGAACTGGAAATGTCAGAGATGCTGTAGTTTTTCGATGGGAGGATATTGGGGATGGAGATCAGGAAGGTTGCGGGTGGGTGAGATGATAGTTTAGGGTGAGGGCGGAAGCTTTGAGAGACTGAGGGACAGTAGGAACCAAAGCTGCAAGGCGAAGACACATGCTTTTAAAAGGGAATTGCACATCACCATCTTCTCCAGGCAACTAGGGATGTGCAATAAATGCTGGCCCATTCAGCAACACCAACCATCCTGTGAGCAAATGCGAAAGAAACCTCATCTTCAATTACACCGGACCCAGAGTGCCTCAAAGCTCAGGTTATTGGTGTGAGGAAATCTAAGGAGGATGTGATTGTGGAATGTCCTCTACACAGTTGGGGGTCTCTCAGCAGCTGGCCATGGGCCAGGCATTCTCTACAGTCCTCTCCACACTCTGCAATAGCTACAGACAAGCCTGCAGAAGGGAGGGGTGCCCTTACTCTCCACTGCAAAGGATACTATTATTCCTTCTGTAGCGAATGTAATGAAGTCAGCTAGGTGGATCTCAACAGAATAGGAGTTCCCTGACTAGGGCTGTTAACTTGGCCTAATTCGGGGAGCCGACAGATAAAAATGGAACGTCAAAGGTTCTGTTCATTCAGATCCGGCTCTGAGGAAGCCAGACCAATGTCAAGTACTATGCCCATGTAACTAAAGGGTGACTTGGTGATGGGGTACCAGCCTTCATGGAGTTATTTCACCAGGCTGAAGTCCTCCTATTGGGCCTCCACTTTGTGAACCGATTATCCAATCGATTATTGATGGCCCCCCTTCCCTCCGATCACTGGTTCTGGGAAAATCACTGCTGAGAAAAAATTTCTGATTAAGGGCCTGTGCCTGAAATGTCAGCTTTCCTGCTTCTAAGACGCTGCTTGGCCTGCTGTATTCATCCAGCTCCACACCTTGTTAGCTGCAGTGTTGGCCTAGGCCTGAGGTAGGGTGTACATCAGGGCCCAAGGACCTGGATCCCAGATTCTGGTGGCAGTGGCAGGACTGTTGTGGTTAGGCAGGGATAGAGGTCACTGCTGAGGCCCTGCTCCCAGTCCCTGGACCTGGTGTTTAGCTGCCTTTCACTCCCCTGCTCCTGACCTTTGGCTACTTGGTGTCAGAGGGACAGTGACAGGGAAGGGTAAGGCATCCATACCAGATGACCAGACCACATGGAATCCAAATTGATTGACTGCTGACTCTGACCCACATCCACAGCCTGGTCTTCCTGGAGATGGAGTTGGTGGTGTCCACGATTATGCTAGAGCACATGATGGATACATGAACAAAACTTGATTTAATTTGTTGAATTTCCTTGAATTAACGACTTATTGTTTCTGGGCCCTTAAAGAATGCTAGCCCCTTGACAACAACCGTCGCCCCAGTTGGCAGTATAAAAGAGTTGGGAGGACTGGTTACTATAGAGCTTGTGTAGTCCGAAGCCTGTGGCTCTGAGGAGGTCCTGTCATTGGTGGTGGGTGGTGGATAAATATTTTATCTTATCCCATCAGGTTTTGTTGGCCATTGTAGAGGTGGGAGGGAGCTGGGCTATTTGTAATGTGTCACAAGGGAGGAATTTGGCTTTTTTTGAGATAAACAAATGGGGAAAGTATTCCAGATGTTTGAGCAACTGGCTGAATGTCCCATGGGATAATCACTCTCACCCACCTGAGAGGTCAATGACCAACCTGCAGCAGGAGGGGAGCTCACAGTCCATTATGATCCCTCTGCTAATTACTGTACCCCATTGAGAAGATTTGTAGCTCAGGTTGAGGTTCTGGATTGGAGTTTGCTCGCTGAGCTGGAAGGTTAGTTTTCAGACATTTCGTCACCATTCTAGGTAACATCATCAGTGAGCCTCCGACGAAGCGCTGGTGTTATGTCCCGCTTTCTATTTATCTGTTTAGGTTTCCTTGGGTTGCTGATGTCATTTCCTGTGTTGGTGATGTCATTTCCTGTTCTTTTTCTCAGAGGATGGTAGATTGGCTCCAAATCAATGTGTTTGTTGATGGAGTTCCGGTTGGAATGCCATGCTTCTAGGAATTCTCGTGCGTGTCTCTGTTTGGTTTGCCCTAGCATGAATGTGTTGTCCCAATCAAAGTGGTGTCCTTCCTCATCTGTACGTAAGGATCCTAGTGGTAGTGGGTCATGTCGTTTTGTGACTAGTTGATGATCATGTATCCTGGTGGCTAGCTTCCTGCCTGTTTGCCCGATGTAGTGTTTGTCACAGTTCTTGCAAGGTATTTTGTAAATGACATTAACTAATTAAGTTCATTAGCTACCAACACACTAAAACAGCAGCTAATGAACTTAAAAGACCCTATACAGACAACAAGCAAAACGAACGTCATCTACAAAATACCTTGCAAGAACTGTGACAAACACTACATCGGGCAAACAGGCAGGAAGCTAGCCACCAGGATACATGAACATCAACTAGCCACAAAACGACATGACCCACTACCACTAGTATCCTTACATACAGATGAGGAAGGACACCACTTTGATTGGGACAACACATCCATCCTAGGACAAACCAAACAGAACCACACACGAGAATTCCTAGAAGCATGGCATTCCAACCGGAACTCCATCAACAAACACATTGATTTGGAGCCAATCTACCATCCTCTGAGAAAAAGAACAGGAAATGACATCACCAACGCAGGCAATGACATCAGCAACCCAAGGAAACCTAAACAGATAAATAGAAAGCGGGACATAACACCAGCGCTTCGTTGGAGGCTCACTGATGATGTTACCTAGAATGGTGACGAAATGTCTGAAAACTAACCTTCCAGCTCAGCGAGCAAACTCACATCCAGAACTGTACCCCATGCAAAATTCTTCACAGGTCACAAAGGGGAAGAGTACAATTCCACAAATAATATGCAAATACACAAAAACAAGTTGGAAATACATGTATGCTGTTGGAAACTTTCTGTTTGTGAAAGCAACCATTATTCAAATGATCAGCGATCAGGAGAACAAGAATGATGTCATCTGAACAGGATAAAGGGTACTTTTTTCTCTACTCGACTGCTTTAAATATTACCAAGAATCCAAAAACTCTTGTTAATCCAGCTCTCTCCTTGTGTCCCAGCATGTGGGAAACAACACACTGTGACTCAGTTCAGTTTAACATTTTTCAGTTAAAGTGGCAGTTACACTATCCAGATGGCGTCTGTGGGAAATCATAGCAATCCTGGCAAGTTCCATTTCAGTGAGGGGAGATTAGGAAACAACAATTCACCCAGAGGGTGGTTGGGGTCTGAACTCACAGCCTGAAAGGCTGTTGGGGGTTAGAGGTTGTGAAGGCGGGTGAGGGATAGAAACCCTCAGCACTTTTACAAAACATCTGGGTGTATTTGCGAAGAGCTGTGATCTATACTTTGGTTTCACACAAATTAAAAAACTGCACCGTTTATCCTCACTGCTTGAAACATTGCGATGTCTCCACTTCGATATAGTCAAGGTGCCTTATCAATGACACTCTTGAAGTAACAACAATCCTCAGGACCCTCCAACAGTGCAACACTCTTTCAGAGGTACAAACCAAGTGCAGGAGGTTGGATTAGCCTAGTTATTTCTTCACTGGCTAACACAGACATCACAGGCTGAATAGCCTTTTTTTGCGTCTTACATTTTGTGTGATTCCTGTCAGAACATTTTCAGTTTCCTACAAATTAAAACATTGCATTACTTATCCTCACTGCTCAAAACGTTGCAAAGGTTCCACTTCAGTTCACAGTCACGAAATAACAACATCCCTTATGGTCCTCTTTTAGTACCAAACCTCCGACAGTGCAGCAGACCCTCAGTACAGACCCTCTGACAATGCAGTGCTCCGTCAGTACTGATCCTCCCACAATGTGGTATTCCCTCATAGAACATAGAACATAGAACATAGAACAGTACAGCACAGAACAGGCCCTTCGGCCCACAATGTTGTGCCGACCATTGATCCTCATGTATGCACCCTCAAATTTCTGTGACCATATACATGTCCAGCAGTCTCTTAAATGACCCCAATGACCTTGCTTCCACAACTGCTGCTGGCAACGCATTCCATGCTCTCACAACTCTCTGCGTAAAGAACCTGCCTCTGACATCCCCTCTATACTTTCCACCAACCATCTTAAAACTATGACCCCTCGTGCTAGCCATTTCTGCCCTGGGAAATAGTCTCTGGCTATCAACTCTATCTATGCCTCTTATTATCTTGTATACCTCAATTAGGTCCCCTCTCCTCCTCCTTTTCTCCAATGAAAAGAGACCGAGCTCAGTCAACCTCTCTTCATAAGATAAGCCCTCCAGTCCAGGCAGCATCCTGGTAAACCTCCTCTGAACTCTCTCCAAAGCATCCACATCTTTCCTATAATAGGGCGCCCAGAACTGGACGCAGTATTCCAAGTGCGGTCTAACCAAAGTTTTATAGAGCTGCAACAAGATCTCACGACTCTTAAACTCAATCCCCCTGTTAATGAAAGCCAAAACACCATATGCTTTCTTAACAACCCTGTCCACTTGGGTGGCCATTTTAAGGGATCTATGTATCTGCACACCAAGATCCCTCTGTTCCTCCACGCTGCCAAGAATCCTATCCTTAATCCTGTACTCAGCTTTCAAATTCGACCTTCCAAAATGCATCACCTCGCATTTATCCAGGTTGAACTCCATCTGCCACCTCTCAGCCCATCTCTGCATCCTGTCAATGTCCCGCTGCAGCCTACAACAGCCCTCTACACTGTCAACGACACCTCCGACCTTTGTGTCATCTGCAAACTTGCTGACCCATCCTTCAATCCCCTCATCCAAGTCATTAATAAAAATTACAAACAGTAGAGGCCCAAGGACAGAGCCCTGTGGAACCCCACTCACCACTGACTTCCAGGCAGAATATTTTCCTTCTACTACCACTCGCTGTCTTCTGTTGGCCAGCCAATTCTGTATCCAAGCAGCTAAGTTCCCCTGTATCCCATTCCTCCTGACCTTCTGAATGAGCCTACCATGGGGAACCTTATCAAATGCCTTACTGAAGTCCATATACACCACATCCACAGCTCGACCCTCATCAACTTTTCTAGTCACATCCTCAAAAAACTCGATAAGGTTTGTAAGGCATGACCTACCCCTCACAAAGCCGTGTTGACTGTATTTGATCAAGCCATGCTCTTCCAGATGGTCATAAATCTTATCCCTCAGAATCCTTTCTAACACCTTGCAGACGACAGACGTGAGACTTACCGGTCTATAATTGCCGGGGATTTCCCTATTTCCTTCCTTGAAGAGAGGAATTACATTTGCCTCTCTCCAGTCCTCAGGTACGACTCCAGTGGACAGCGAGGATGCAAAGATCTTCGCAAGTGGCGAAGCAATTGCATTTCTCGCTTCCCAAAGCAGCCGAGGACAAATCTGGTCCGGGCCTGGCGACTTGTCAATCTTAATGTTTGACAAAATGTCATACAGCCAATGAAACATTTCTGAGGATCATTACCGAGGTGTAGCATATTGTTGCATTTGGAAACAGATCAGCCAAGCTCCCACAAACAGCAATTTGGTGCGTCAGTCACTTTACTCCCTCAATACTGATTCTCTGACAGTGTATAGTATTGAGGGAGTACTACAGTCAAAGGTTCTCGTTGTGACCTTATCTACCCTCTTGGGTAGGTGTAAAAGATTACAAGACACTATTTGGAAGATGAACTGGGGAGATATCTACAGTACCCTGCACAATATTTCCCCATTAACTAAAGTGACTGACGCACCAAATTGCTGTTTGTGGGAGCTTGGCTGATCTGTTTCCAAATGCAACAATATGCTACACCTCGGTAATGATCCTCAGAAATGTTTCATTGGCTGTATGACATTTTAGAAAGTCCTAAAATAGTGCCAGGTGCTATTTAGTTGTAGGTTCCTCCCAACTTACCTCTTCATCCAGTGTTGAGCTAAAAAAGATGCGAATTCAGGGTGTTTTCAGGCTGTTTTTCAGCTGAAACAACTGAAACATTAAATAGCCCTGTCCACCTCTCCGCAAAACAATCATCTCATCAAATGAGGAGAAGGTCAAAATGAGTGATGACTGCAGCAGGAAATGTTCTTGGGTCATGTGACAAGAAATGGAAAAGGACTGATGAGAAAACAGATGAAGACTTGTAAAAGATATGAAGAGAAAACTGAGGGTGGGGTCACCACAAGCACCAAGATAAAATTAGACTCCTTCAGACTAATGTAAGGAAAGACTTTCTTCATACAGAAAAAAAGGTCTGGAATTCTCTCCCCCAGAGGTCAGAAAGGTGGAGATACAAATTCCAAAGTGGAGGCTGACAGATTTTCATTTGCTAAAGATGTTCAGGAATTTGAGGAGCAAAGTTGGGTAGATACAGATCAAAAATCATCCAACGCAGCAGGCAGAACAGTCTCAAAGGGTTGAAATAGCCCTACTCCTGTTCCCAGTTTTTAGACTACAGACGTAAAATTACAAACCAAACTGGAGTTACCAAAATAAGTGCAGCTATAGAGTTGCTAGTTTAAATATCTATTAGTGATCTTTGCTGCTGCTTTTTAACAATAAGGCTGCGAGTTTTATTAACTACACATCATCCTGAATATTTGACTAGACAATGGCTTGCCCACAGCAGGAGCTAAAAAAGTTCAAGGATGGACACAGAAGAGAAGGTTAGCGTTAAGTGAGGCCCAAAATATGCAATAAATGGTCAGATTCACAGCTGAAGATTCCAGTTTGAACTCATAGAATCGCAGAAGGCGATAAATTTAAAGTTTTTGAAATCAGCCAAAGTTCTGTGAGAGGAAGAAGTTCCCTGTAGCCATGGAACGCATAGAGTAAGTGGGAAAGAGATCAAGAGGAATTATACAATGAATTCACAGTGCATGGTTGGCAAGACAGCCTTGCACCTTTTGAAGATGAGATCAACATTGTAAAGCATCCTTGGAACACATAGAAAATGGAACAACTGTAAATAATACTGGGTTTCACTGGCAAAAAGCTAGTACAAGCCCCATGGGTTGAACAGTCTTCTGCTTTATAATGAATATCAATTTCATCTAAAAGGTTAAGTTTTGAAATCTAGAATGTTTACCTTTGAGCAGATATGCACAAATCCTTAAGCTTATCTACAGAACAGAGAGAGACTATGGCATACTGACCTTTAACTGTGGAAACTTGAGATAAGGCCAGATCCCTTTTGATTTGGAGAAGTTATGAGTCCTTTTCTCCTGAGCCACCGAGAGTTGAGGTTGCATGAAGATCAGAGGTGATGACTGGAATAAAGGTTGGCTGTACCACACATTGTCTGAGGTGGAAAAAGTGTGCCAATGAGTTCACCAGCACTGGGTATACTCAGCCACGACCGTTCAGAAGATACAGTTATCAGTCACCTTCTACAATCTTTGCTTGCTGATGCATAGCTTCATGTTCTCTTTAATCCCACAGTAAGAAAAGATTGCATCTCTGATTTTATTTTGACAAAACTTTTGGTCAGCTTTTTTTCTCTCTCTCTGCTAACTTATTCCTCTTTAACACCAGTATATTCCAGCACATGTGCTACTCTCCCCTGTATACCCCAGTACATCTGTAAATCCCCACAGTATACTCCAGCATATCTGAAAGTATCCCCAGTGTACACCAGCCATCTGTAACCCTTCAGTATAGCTCAGCGACAAAATAACCACAGTATCAAGTTTTTGTGGGAGCCTGTTAGAACCTCAGGAAATCAAGCTGAGGGTGATAGTTTAAACACACTGAAGCTCTGGGAGACGATTAAATTCCTGGCCCTGCTACTGCTTTATTTTGTTGATCTGTGAAGCTGAAATGAAATGAAGTTTGGAATGGACTCTGCAACTTCCTGTGTCCTCTCTGGCTAGTTTTCCAAGTGAACATCTTTGTCACCTTTTTATTGTCATTATTTTATTTTCGATTAGGATTACTCCACGGCACAACATCGTGGGCCAAAGGGCCTGTACTGTGCTGTACTTTTCAATGTTCTATGTTCTATGTAATACTTATCTCAGAGATGAGGTACTTTATTACAAAGATGGATTGGAGAAGTTGGGACCATTTTATTGGAGAAGAGAAGACTGGGAGAATATTTGATTGAAGTGTTCAAAATCATGAAGGTTTTGGACAGAATACAGAAAGAGTCACTGTTGCCGTTGGTGAAAGAGTCAAGAATGAGAGAACATGAATTTAAGATAATTGGCAAAAGAAGTGATGGTGACATCAAGAAACATCTTTTCACACAGCAAGTGGCTGGGATCTGAAATACACTGTCTAAAAGTGTGGGAAGGCAGGTTCAATTGAGGCATTCAATTGGAAATTGGGTTATTACCGGAGGAGGAAAAAAAGTCAGGGAAGTGGCACCAGGAGATTGTGGAGATATGACACAGACTGAATGGCCTCCTTCTGTGCTGTAACTGTTCTGTGATTTTGAAACACAAAGAAGCCATTCAACCATACTCTTCAGCTTGTATGATTGATCTGGACCTCAGTTCCACTTCCCTATCTGTATGCCAATCCCTTAAAACTCACCGACTTACCAAACAACAGTAAACCCACTGAGATTGAAAGTACCAATTGTTCCTTTGGGACCTGACAAAGGATTCCATAGTTGTAAACCAACCAGACACCAGGATCCCAAAGTTCATGCATTTTGAAATGGAGAGTAGGCATCTTCCCGATGGGAACATGTTCCAAGGCATCCTCAGGCTTCACAAATTCTTCCTAGACCCATCTTCAGATGGAGGGTCAGTTTTCAACCCTGCCAGCCTCTCAGTGGCACAGGGGAAATGAGGATCAAGGAGTCAGAGAGTAAACTGCATTGAAATAATTAGAATTTCTCCAACTGAAGAAAATAAACTACATAGAAATGTAGTCAAAAAGCTACATCAGGTCTGGATATACTAGATTCAGGGATGGTGTCGCCCTCTGCCTGGGGGGCAGGGGAGATCCAGAACAAGGGGTCATGATTTCAAAATACACAGTTGGCTATTTTGAGTTGAAACAAAAGAAATATCTTCACTCAGAGGGTGATGAACCTGTGGAATTCTTTCCTACAGAATACTGTGGAAGCCAAGTCACTGAATACACTTAAAAAAGAAATAGATTTCTGGTGGGTAACGTGTCTAGGGATCTGGGGAGAGAAAGGGAGTATGGCTGTAAGACAGAAAATCAGCCATGATCATCTTGAATGGTGGAGTGGGCATGATGGGCTGAATGGCCTACAACTGCTCCTATTTTCTGTTTTCTTCCTAAGTTTTTAAGTTTCTATGTCCCATGTGATTCTTAAATTTAATCTTACATGCTGTGTGTGAGCCTACATGTCTGCAAGAGAGGTGTTTAGCCACTGCAGTGCCAAACAGGTTCTGCAAACGTTGCACTGAACACTGCCTCGATTAATGCCTTCCTGTTGCCCTAGTTTTTTTTGCCGATTATAATGAGTTGACTTAGGAGCCACAATAGGATCCAGGAGCTTTTCACTTCAGTGAGAATTTATTTTTATCATTTCACATGAGAGCCAGGAGTCTTACACACCTCTGACTCCCCAAAGTTGGTGTACCATTTACAAGGCAAGAATGTGATGGAATACTCCCCACTTGCCTGGATGAGTGCAGCCCCAACAACACACAAGAAGCTGGTCACCATCCAGGACAAAGAAGCCACTTGACTTGCATCACATCCATAAGCATCCATTTCCTCCATCACTGATGCTCAGTAGCAACAATGTGTACTATCTATCAAATGAAGCACAGAAATTTACCAAGGCACCTTCCAAATCCACACCCAGTTCCATCTAGAAGGAAAAGGACAGTAGATACATGGGAATGCCACCTCTTCAAGCTCTCCTCCAAACCACTCCCCATCCTGATCTATATATAAACACACACATATATATATATTTTAATCACCATTCCTTTAGTATCACTGGCTCTAACTCCTGGAACACACTCACAATACCATTAAGGAGGGAATCTCAGTACAGATCGCAGCAATTCAAAGCAGCTCACCACGACCTTTTAAAGAACAACTATGGACAGGCAATAAATGGCATTAGCCAGTGATGCCCATACAACATAAATGAATTAAAGTTTTAAATGAAGGAAGCCATTCAGCCAACAGTTTCTGTGCTACATTTCCCTGCTCTTTCTTCAGATCCCAGCACCAATCTCCTTCATGGCTATGTGATTTCCCGTTGACAGAAATGATGCAATCTGTTTTCACCACTCTGTCAGACAACAACTGGGTGCATCAAAAAACAATCTCTCCTGAAGGTCTCTCTCATATATCTCGATTAATCTCATTGAGTGTTTCCCTGACCACAATACTGGTGTGAAAAATAAGAATTCCAAAATGCAAGCTCACTCTGACAAAGGAATATGTAACCACTGTTCTGATAGCTTGCAAGAATAGAGCAGAAAGGTAAGGAGCAGCACTGGATAAACTGTTGAACCTACCTCGACTGGCCCAGTATTGCATTAATTTGCAGTTGCCTTTCATTGATGCTGAAAAATATATACCTGTACACCAACACACGGCTGGAGGAGCGACTGAGGCTCAAGAAGCTCGATGGCATGTTTTATGTGACATCTGTCGTCAACAGTAGTTATTTCCATTTACAGGGAAAACAGCAAAGGCCTCACGTTACCCTAGGTTACTACCCACACTGGTGATCATTCTAACTGATAACAACAGACAGCTGGGAGGAAAGAAGGGCTTTCTCCAGCTTGTAGTTTCCTGCCGCAGAGTGGAAACGACAAGGTAACTGACACAAACCGCCTAGCTAGCGACAGTGTTATGATGTAAAATACAGCAAACGCTGGAAATCTGAAATGAAAAGAGAAAGTGCTGGAAATCCTGCTTGTTCTTCTCTTTAATGTCGCAGGGTAGTTGTGGCAAAGTAACGTCAGCCTGAAATGTTACCTGTTTCCCTTACCATAGATGTGACCTGGCCAGAGGCTTCATACATCAAAAAAGTACGGAACTACAGCACAGAAACAGGGTACTTGGCCCAAATGGTTTATCTTAGCCCATCCCTAATTGCGCCTTGAGAAGATGGTGGGAGCTGCCGTCTTGAACTGCTGTAGTACATGAGGTGCAGTTTATACCTACAATGCCATTAAGGGTAGCAGTTCAGGATTTTGAAAAGGCATAGAAATACTTTCTGTCACGAGTTCCTCTTGAGATTTTTTTTAGGGTCACTTGTTGATTTTCAGGGGGTACTTTTTCATTCTCACTGATTCCTTTATTTGGTGATGCCAACAGCAAGTAACGATGTGTTTGATTGAACATGTGGCATATTTGGACTCACACAGAGACAGATTTATTAATGTTTCAATTATTAACTCTCCACTAAACTTAAAACCATGACACAAGAAAATCATTGATTTCCTCAACGATAGTCCTTAGATCCACAGAAATCAATATGAATTGATTATAAAGAAACAGGAATAAGTGCACAAAAGTTTTTGGCACACTTTTGTACACGTGGAAAGCTATCACATCAAATACAACTCTGATAGAATATTAAAAAAATTGATGTGTTTCTATTGCTCATGTGCGTTTTAACCAGGCAAATGCAGCCTGGCTAATTACGGCCTCATCAATCCAATTTTAATCATCAGTAAATTGATAGAAGGGGTCATCAACAGTTCTTATTAACAAGTAAGCACTTTCTTAGCAACAACCTGCACTCTGATGCTCAGTTTGGGTTCTATCAGGGCCTTTCAGCTCCTGACCTCTACAGACTTAGGCCAAACATGGACCGAAGAGCTGAATGCCAAAGGTGAGGCGAGAGTGATATTTTTAAATTCAATTGTGGCATGTG
Organism: Stegostoma tigrinum; assembly: GCF_030684315.1. Taxonomy (NCBI): domain Eukaryota; kingdom Metazoa; phylum Chordata; class Chondrichthyes; order Orectolobiformes; family Stegostomatidae; genus Stegostoma; species Stegostoma tigrinum. The sequence continues at coordinate 1,432,801 of NC_081389.1, read as the reverse complement.
GGCATCACCAGCATTCATTGCCCGTCCCTAGTTGCTCTTGAGAAGCTGGTGGTGAGCTGCCTTCTTGAACAACTGCAGTCCTCCTTCGTAGGTCACCCACAAATGCCATTAGGGAGAGAATTCCAGGATTTTAACCCAGTGACAGTGAAGGAACAGTGATGTATTTCCAAGTCAGAATGGTGAGTGGCTTAGAGGAGAATTTGCACGTGGCAGTGTTTTCATGTACCTGCTGCCCTTGTCCTTCAAGATTGAAGTGATTGTGGGTTTTGAAGGTGCTGTCTGATGATCTTTGGTGAATTTCTGCAGTGCATCTTGTAGACAGTGCACACTGCTGCTACTGAGTCTTGGTGGTGTAGAGAATGGATGCTTGTGGATGTAGTGCCAGTCAAGTGGGCTGCTTTGTCCTGGATGATGTCAAGCTACCTGAGTGTTGTTGGGGCTGCACACAATCAGGCAAGTGGGGAGTATTCCATCACTCTCCTGGCTTGTGAGAGATAATGGGAACTGCAGATGCTGGAGATTCCAAGATAATAAAATGTGAGGCTGGATGAACACAGCAGGCCAAGCAGCATCTCAGGAGCTCTCTGATGAAGGGTCTAGGCCCGAAACGTCAGCTTTTGTGCTCCTGAGATGCTGCTTGGCCTGCTGTGTTCATCCAGCCTCACATTTTATTATCTTGGACTCTCCTGGCTTGTGCCTTGCAGAGGGTGGACAGGCTTTGAGGAGTCAGGAGATGATTTACTCACCACAGTATTCCCAGCTTCTGGCCTGCTCTTGTAGGCACAGTGTTTATGTAGTGAGTCCAGTTGAGATTCTGGTCAACAATAACCCCCAGGATGTTGACAGTGGGGCATTCAGTGATGGTAACACCATTGAATGTCAAGTGGCAATATTGTCTGTAATTGGTGATGGTCATAGCCTGCCATTTTTTTGGTGTGAATGTTACTTGCCACTTGTCAAGCCAAGGCTGGATACTGTCCAGATCTTGTTGCATTTGAACACAAACTACTTTCATATGTGAGGAGTTGCAAATGATGCAGAACAGTTGCAATTATCAGCGAACATCCCCACTTCAGATTTTATATTGGAGGGACGGTCATTGAGGAAGCAGCTGAAGATGGTTGGGCCTAAGACACTACCCTGAGGAGCTCTTGCAGAGATGGCCTGGAGTGGAGATAACAGACCCTCCACAACCACAGCCATCTTCCTATGTGTCAGGTATAACTCCAACCACCAGAGAGTTTGCCCCCAATACCCATTGATTCCAGTTTTGCTCGTGCTCCTTGATGCCACACTCTTTCGAATACAGCTTTGATATCAAGGGCTGTCACTCTGACCTCATCTCTGGACTTCAGGTCTTTTCTACAAGTTTGAACCAAGGCTGTAATGAGGTCAGGAACTGAGTGGCCCTGGCAGAACCCAAAGTGGGCGTCACTGAGCAGGTTATTGCTGAGTAGGTGCTGCTTAATAGCACTGTTGATGATACCTTCCATCATTTTACTGATGTTTGAGAGTAGACTGATGGGGCGGTTATTGGCCAGGTTGGATTTGACTTGCTTTTACAGGACATACCTGGGCAATTTTCCACATTGTTGGGTACATGCCAGTGTTGGAACTGTATTGGAAGAGCTTGGCTAGGAGACTGGTAAGTTCTGGAGTAGAAGTCTTCAGTAGCATTGCTGGAATGTTGTCAGGGGCCATAGCCTTTGCAATGTCCAGTGTCTCGAACTGATTCTTGTATTATGTGGAGTGAATCGAATTGTTTGAAGACTGATGTTTCTATTGCTGGGAAGCACTGGAGGAGGCTGGCATAAACGCACCCAATTGGCATTTCTGGATGAAAATTCCTACGAACGCTTCAGTCTTCTCTTTTGCACTGATATGCTGGGCTATTCCATCATTGAGGATGGGAATATTTGTGCAGCCTCCACCTCCAGTGAGTTGTGTAATTATCCACCACCATTCATGACTGATGTGGCAAGACTGCAGAGCTTAGATCCATTGGTTGTGGGATGGTTTAGCTCTGCCTATTACTTGCTGTTTATGCAGTTTGGAGTGCAAGTAGTCTTGTTTGGTAGCTTCAGCAGGTTGACACTTTACCTTCAGGTATGGCTGGTACTGCTTCTGACATGCCTTCCTGCAACCTCCAGTGAACAGGAGTGTTCCCCGGGCTTGATGAGAATGGTTGAATGGGGGATATAAGGCCATGAGGTTACAAATTGTGCTGGAGTACAATTCTGCTGTTGATGACTCACAGCGGCTCATGGATGCCCAGGCTTGAGTTGCTAGGTCTGTACGAAGTCTGTCCCATCTAGCACGGTGATAGTGCCACACAATATGATGGAGGTTATTCTCAATGCAAACACAGGACTTCATCTCCACAAGGACTGTGCAATGGTCACTCTTACTGATACCGTCATGGACATACGTAACTGCAGCTGGTAGTTTGGTATGGATGAAGTCTAGTATGTTTTTCCCTCTTGTTCTTTTCCTCACCAGTTGTTAGACTGGGTCTGTGGCGGATATGTCCTTTAGGACCTCACCGGCTCAATCAGTAGTACTGCTTCAACTCGGGTCTCCAGTATATTAACTGAGTTTCTAAACTAATAGTCTGGCATCACCTCCTCCTTGACAGCATTGCTATAGTTAATTGAATGTAACACAAGCACAAGTAGCACTAGCAAATGTAGAATCAATTGCATTCAGTGGGAAATCTCTCTGCTGGTTGAGTGTCTTCACCAAACTCTGCGTAGAAGGTATGCTGATCCAGCAACTCTCTAAATGTGTAAAACACAAGAACCATTCAATTCATTGCACATGCTCCACGGTTCAGTATGATCCTCTATCTCGTACATGGGAAGATGGTTGTGGTTGTGGAGGTCAGTCATCTCAGTTCCAGGTCATCTCTGCAGGACTTCCTCCAGTCTAGCCCCAACCATCTTCAGCTGCATCATCAATGACCTTCACTCTATTATCAGGTCTGAAGTGGGGATGTTCACCAGCAATTTCACAATGTTCGGCACCATCGCAATTCCTCAGATACTGAAGCAGTCTATGTCTGACTGCAGCAATACTCGGGTTTGGCCTGACAAGTGGCAAATAACTCATATCACACAAACACCAGGCAATGACCATCTCCAACAAGAGAGAAGCTAATAATCACCTGTTGACATTCAATGGCATATTCATCACTGAGTGCCCCACTGCCAAATTCACCTAAGATCATCAGGCAGCACGGTCCAAACCTATGCCCACTTCCGTCTAGAAGTACAAGTGCAGCAGATCCTTGGGAATACCACGATCTGCAAATTCCCCTCCTCAAAGCTACTCACCATCCTGACATCTCAGAAACAGAGTTGTTATGGTACAGAAAGAAGCTATTCAGTCCATTGGGTCTGTACTGGCTCATTAAATAGCATCATTACCTTGTGCTTGCCTACTGTTCTTTTCCCCACACATTTGTTCATTATTTTGCCCAAATAATCATTCAATGCCCTCTTGAATGCCTAAACTGAATCTGTCTCCATTGTTTCCAGCCAGTGAATTCCATGCCCTTTTTATTCACTGTGTGAAAAGCATTTCCTCACTTCATCCTTGCTGCTTTTGCAGATCACATTAAATCTATACCCTCTTGCTTTTGTTCCTTTTACAAGTGGGAAAAGTTTCTCCTATCTAATCGACACAACATCACCTCCCTACTTTTGTACTCTATGTCTCTGGTAATTAAACCAAGAATACTGTATGCTTTACTAACTGCCCTCTTCTGAAGGTGGTCCTGCCACCTTCAATGATCTGTACATGTAGATATCCAGGTCCCACTGCTCCTGCATTCCCTTTTGGATTGTAGCCCTTATTTTTTTCTTGTCTTTCAATGTTCTTCCAACCAAAGTGCATCACCTCAACTTCTCTGCTTTGAACCACATCTGTCACCACTTGCCCACTCTACCAATTTGTCAATGTCCTTCCAAAGTTCCACACTGTCTTCCTAACAGCTTACAATTCTTCCAGGTTTATTGTCATCTGCAAACTTTGAAACTGTCACACCAAAATCCAGGTCATTAATATATATCAGGAAAAACAAGGGTCCTAATATTGACCTCCAGGAAACTCTACCACAAACCTTCCTCCAGCCTGAAAAATATCCACTGACCATTACTCTTGGTTTCCTGTCAATCAACCTATTTATTTATTGCTGATAGGCTGCCTAGAGACTCTCTTTGCAGCAACTGAAGAGCATTCACCATGAAAATCATCTCCTTGTTCTTCTACTTATGGGGTCAGCTTTTTCTCTGATTGGTCACTTCTGTGAGCATTTATTCTTCAATCATAAAACCCCTGCATTGCAGAAAGAGGCCATTTGGCCCATTGAGTTTGCATTGACCCTCTGAACATCATCACACCCCACACCCATCCCCCTAACCCATTTCTGTATTGCCCATGGCTAATCCACCTAGCCCGCATAACACTGGACACTATGGGAAATTTCCCATGGCCAATCCACCTAACCTGCACATCTTTGGACTGTGGGAGGAAACCCGAGCACCCGGAGGAAACTCACACAGACACAGGGAGAATGTGCAAAGTCCGTACAGACATTCATCCAAAACTGGAATTGAACACAGGTCCATGGTATTCCAAGGCAGCAGGGCTAACCACTGAGCCATCATGCCATTCCTATTTTTGTCCAATTTGTGCACTTTCAGGAGTGGATTGCCTACAGCTCCAGTAGTATTTGGAAAATGACTTGGAGGGCTACAAGTGGCTTGCAATTGGTGGTGATCCTGTGTATCTGCTGCCTTTTAGATGGAATTGCTTTGGAAGATACTGTTGAGGGTGCCTTGGTAAGTTGCTGCAGTACATCTTGTACATAGCCTTAGTACTGCCAACTTCTGTCTATCATCTACGTTAGGGGATTGGCCATTCTACAACAGAAAACATTAGTTGGATTACCGAGAGTCTGAAGAGAAAACATTTACAAAGGAAATGCAGAATAGAGTTGTGGAATGGTCACATGATGTGTGTAAAATTTGATGAGTTTACCTGAAGATCACAGCCAGATTATTCGTACTTAAAAAAAGAATACAACGTCTGCAATGCCAACTGTGACATGGAAATTAATTCTAATTAATTTTTTTAATATTTTCTGAAAAATAAAACTGAATGAAAAGGAACAGCTGAGTAACACGAACACTGAGTGAGTTTTAGTATTTTTTTTAAATTGGGTTTTTACTTGAAGATGTAGGTGTTTAAATGTTAGTTAGCTGTGTTGGGGCCTTCCACACTGTCAATGGAACAGACATCTCACCAACAGACATCTTCTTACTGAGGAAGGTGATTGATTGAGGTGAGCGCTCAGTGTGTCAGTGGGTCAACGGAGAGCCACATACTGATTTACACATCAGCCATCCATTATTTTTCTGAAGAAGGGTCTAGACCCAAAACGTCAGCTTTCCTGCTGCTCTGATGCTGCTTGGCCTGTTGTGTTCATCCAGCTCTACACCTTGTTATCTCAGCCTCCTATTATGTTCTTTTAAAATATTTGACCATCTTACTCAACTCGAAACTACCGCGCCCTGAAGTGGGAGGAGGAGGGTGGTCCATTTAATTCAGCCAGGAGATAACATCATTCCCCCACCCCCTCAGCCTCCACTAGAATTTAGCTCTGGGTGAGAAGGCCCACAGATAATCTGCCCTCAACGTCAATTATGGAACTTTCTCTGGCAGCTGCTAGGATTACCACTTGGGCCTGTAGATAATTCGCATTGGTGAGAGCTGATATCAAGCAGCTTATCAAAATATAGACACATCATTTAGGAGTAGACCACCTGGTCTCTCAAACCTCTTTCCCCATTCAATAATGTTCAATATTCATGTTTAATCTTATTACTCCACATTCCCACCCACTCCTGATAGATTCCCAACAAACAAGAGGAATGGAAGGCTATCTATCTCTGCCTTAAGATTCAAGGACTCTGCTTCCACCACATTTTCAGGATGGGAGTTCCAAAGACTCATGAACCTCTGCCTTGAATTTGAAACAGTGACCCCGCTCCCACCCCCACACCAAGTTCTAGGCTGTCCCACAAGAGGAAATATCCTTTCTATCAGCTTTTCATTTTCAGGATCTTTTGCTTCTATTTTTCATTCAAGTCACCCTTTGCTTTTTCTAAAAACCGAAAGAACTGTGGATGCGGTAACTCAGGAGCAAAAACAGAAAATGCTGGAAATCTCAGCAGGGCAGGCAGCATCTGTGAAGAAAAAAAAACAGAGTTAACGTTTCGGGTCATCGGAGCACTGGAAGAGTCACTGGACCCGAAGCTTTTCTGACTTTTCTTCACAGAAGCTGCCAGACCTGCCGAGCTTTACTTTTCAAAATTCTGATGGAGACTAGTCTTGCCTAATTGGCTGACAGTTCTCAGTAGGTAGGACCTTCACACACTCCCCCTCCTCCACCCCCACACCCACACCCCAGGACCTTGAATCAAGAGAAAGAATCCGCCTCCCAAACGCTCACTCTCCCTCACCGCAGTGGCCCTGCTGCACCCTGATTGGGCCGTGGGTTTGCCAGACACTTTGGAAATGAGGCAGTGTAGGTGTCCTAACCTAATGATAATCTTGATTCCCTTTGATAATCTCACCCCCTGACCTGGCTCCTCCAATAATCTCACCCCCAATAACCTGACCACCCCGATAAACTGACTCTCTGATAATGTCACCCCCTGGCCTGACCCACTGATCATGTCATCCCTTGACATGGCCCCGTCCTCCAATAATCTCATCCACTGATGACCTCAACACTCTCCCTCCCCAAGGACTGCAGCAGTTTAAATGGCTGTCCCACCAGCATGTTTTCAAGCAGCAATTAGGGATGGACCTGTCAGTGACACTCAAATTCTGTGAAACAATAAGCTGAGTGAGATGAGGTATGTGATATCAAGAACTGTCGATGCTGGAACCAGGGATAACACAGTGTGGAGCTGGAGGAAACAAGCAGGCCAGGCAGCATCAGAGGAGCAGGAAAGCTGACGTTTTGAGTCGGGACGCTTCTTCAGGCATTTCTGAAGCTTTCCTGCTCCCCTGATGCTGCCTGGCCTGCTGTGTTCCTCCAGCTCCACAATGTGTTATGAGATTAGGTTTAATGAGGTATATGTTTCTATCCGTAGAATGAGTCAGGAGACTGTTGACTCAATACCCACTTCAGAGTCCTGAGCACAAATTTCATGCTGAAATTCTTGGAATAGTACTGAGGGGGTGCTAAACTGTCAGAAATGCCATGTTTTAGATAAGACATGAAACCAAGGTCACACCTGTCTTTGCAAGTAGATAAAAACGATTCCATTGCCATTATTAGAAAAACCGAGGTAAATTTTCTGGGTCACTAGGACCTATATTCATCCTTCAATATCATTGAAATCACATTATTTGGCCTCTATCCCTTTGTTTCGATAAAGACAGAATGGCAGTTGCTGGAAAGTTGAAATAAATGCAGAGAATGCAGGAGAAACTCAGCAAGTCAGGTAGCATCTCCAGACAAAAGAAAAACAGAGCTAACATTTTGAGTCCTGTATAACTCTCCTTTCTGTTAGTGGGAGATTACTGTATGCTAATTGGCTGCTGTGTTTCCTACAACACAGTAGGAACTACATTCAAAAACTGTGTCATTTGCAAATTGCATTTTGACATTCTGGTGTGCTACGAAGTGTGACAGAAATGTAAACTCTTTCTATATTTCGAGACCCTACAGCGGGAGAGGTGCAGGTGGGAGCCTGTTGTTACTGACTGCAAATCGCACTTTGAAATCAGACAGCACATAAATATAATCACATTAAATACCTAGACAGGATTCCCAATTCCCTTGGATAAAATGGCTTGTCAAAGCACATCAACATTGAGCCAAATAGACTGACATTCTCTGCATAACAAAGTGCGGAGCTGGATGAACACAGCAGGCCAAGCGGCATCTCAGGAGCACAAAAGCTGACGTTTCAGGCCTAGACCCTTCATCAGAGTGCTCCTGAGATGCTGCTTGGCCTGCTGTGTTCATCCAGCTCCACACTTTGTTATCTTGGATTCTCCAGCATCGGCTGTTCCCATTATCACTGACATTCTCTGGAGTTTAGTGGAAAAAGAGCTAATCTCATTGAAACATATAAAGTTCTTTGAGGGTTTGACTGAGATGCTGAGAAGTCATGTCCCAGGATTTGAGAGGCGAAGACGCTGGGACACAGTTTCAGGATAAAGGGAGACATTGCAGACTGAATCGAGGAGAAATATCTTCTCACAGAGAATGATGAATCTTTGGAATTTCTTTCTCCTACTGCAGACATTCATTCAGTCATTGCTAGAGATTGATAGGCTTGTGTTGAGAGAGTGAAGGGATAAGGGGATCAGGTAAGAAAATGAGGTTGAGTTAGAGGATCATGCTGAACAGTGGAGCATGCGCAATGAACTGAATGGTTCTTGTGTTTTACGCGGTTGGAGAGTTGCTGGATCAGCATACCTTCTACAGCAGAGTTTGGTGAAGACCGGAAATAAAAGCTGCTGAAAAACATCAGTAATCTGCACTCCATCAGTTGACTGTAAACCTCTTGAACTGCACGCGTTTCCTGTTTACCATAGAGCTGTCCATAAACGATCGGTCTCGTCATGTTTTTGCAGTTGTTGTAGGTTTGAGGTTTGAGTGAAGTTATAGATTCCATGCTGGCTGTTAATCATGGGCCATTACGTATGGGGAAAGACTCTAGAATGTGTGTGGGTGAGAGTGAGATACTGTAGGTGATTCTACACACACACAGGTACACAACTCACTCCTTATTCAAGAGAATTTTGCATTACCCATGCAATTGCTCATCAAAATTCAGACTGTAAAAGTGATGAGCCTATGGTTTCTTTCTATATAATAGCTATACAGAGGTGGGAGTGAAAATATCACCTATTACTATACCTTGGACTGAGTCATTTATCTGTGGTTTGCAAATAGTCACAGTTTGGGTAGCATCCCCTCTAAAGCAAGATAAATATTTTATTTTTACTTATTTTAAGCTTCCCTGATCCTCTGATGCTGCTTGGCCTGCTGTGTTCATCCAGCTCGGCACCTTGTTAAGACTATAAGACCATAAGACATGGGAGTGGAAGTAAGGCCATTCAGCCCATCGAGTCCACTCCGCCATTTAAATCATGGCTGATGGGCATTTCAACTCTACTTTCCTGCACTCACCCCATAGGCCTTGATTCCTTGTGAGATCAAGAATTTATCGATCTCTGCCTTGAAGGCATTTAACGTCCCGGCCTCCACTGCACTCCGTGGCAATGAATTCCACAGGCCCACCACTCGCTAGCTGAAGAAATGTCTCCTCATTTCCGTTTCAAATTTACCCCCTCTAATTCTAAGGCTGTGCCCACAGGTCCTAGTTTCCCCGCCTAACGGAAATAACTTCCCAGTGTCCACCCTTTCTAAGCCATACGTTATCTTGTAAGTTTCTCTGGATGTGAGTTTGCTCGTTGAGCTGGAAGGTTAGTTTTCAGACGTTTCGTCACCATTCTAGGTAACATCATCAGTGAGCATCCGACGTTACCTAGAATGGTGATGAAATGTCTGAAAACTAACCTTCCAGCTCAGCGAGCAAACTCACATCCAGAACCTCAACCTGAGCTACAAATCTTCTCAAAACTCACTTGTAAGTTTCTATTAGATCTCCCCTCAACCTTCTAAACTCTAATGAATACAATCCCAGGATGCTTAGCCGTTCATCGTACGTTAAACCTACCATTCCAGGGATCATCCGTGTGAATCTCTGCTGGACACGCTCCAGCGCCAGTATGTCCTTCCTGAGGTGTGGGGCCCAAAATTGGACACAGTATTCTAAATGGGACCTAACTAGAGCTTTATAAAATTTCAGAAGCACATCACTGCTTTTATATTCCAACCCTCTTGAGATAAACGACAACATTACATTCGCTTTCTTAATCACAGACTCTACCTGCAAGTTAACTTTTAGAGAATCCTGGACCGACACTCCCAGATCCCTTTGGACTTCTGCTTTATGAATTTTCTCACCATTTAGAAAATAGTCCATGCCTGTATTCTTTTTTCCAAAGTGCAAAACCTCGCATTTGCTCACGTTGAATTTCATCAGCCATTTCCTGGACCACTCTCCTAAACTGTCTGAATCTTTCTGCAGCCTCCCCACCTCCTCAGTACTACCAGCCTGTCCACCAATCTTTGTATCATCGGCAAACTTCGCCAGAATGCTCCCAGTCCCTTCATCCAGATCATTAATATATAAAGGGAACAGCTGCGGCCCCAACAGTGAAGCCTGCGGGACACCACTTGTCACTGGTTGCCATTCCGAAAAAGAGCCTTTTATCCCAACTCTCTGCCTTCTGTCAGACAGTCAATCCTCAATCCAAGCCAGTAGCTCACCTCGAACATTATGGGCCCTGACCTTACTCAGCAGCCTCCCGTGAGGCACATTATCAAAGGCCTTTTGGAAGTCTAGATAGATAACATCCACTGGGTTTCCCTGGTCTAACCTACTTGTTACCTCTTCAAAGAATTCTAACAGGTTTGTCAGGCACGACCTTCCCTTATTAAATCTATGCTGACTTGTCCTAATCTGACCCTGCATTTCCAAGAATTTAGAAATCTCAATGGATTCTAAAATTTTACCAACAACCAAGGTTAGGCTAATCGGCCTATAATTTTCCATCTTTTGCCTTGATCCTTTCTTAAACAAGAGAGTTACAACAGCAATTTTCCAATCATCTGGGACTTTTCCAGACTCCAGTGACTTTTGAAAGATCACAACCAAAGCCTCCGCTATTTCCTCAGCCACATCCCTCAGAACTCTAGGATGTAGCCCATTGGGGCCAGGAGATTTATCAATTTTTAGACCTTCTAGCTTTTCTGGCCCTCTCTCTTTTGTAATGCCTGCCATACTCAACTCTGCCCCCTGACTTTCCCTAATTGTTGGCATACTACTCATGTCTTCCACTGTGAAGACTGACGCAAAGTATTTATTAAGTTCTTCAGCTATTTCCTTATTTCCCATCAGTAGCCTTCCAGCATCAATTTGGAGCGGCCCAATGTCTACTTTTGCCTCATGTTTGTTTCTTTTGTATTGAAAGAAGCTTTTACTATCATTTCTAATATTACTGGCTAGCCTACCTTCATATTTGATCCTCTCCTTCCTTAGTTCCCTCTTTGTTATCCTCTGTCTGTTTTTGTAGCCTTCCCAATCTTCTGATTTCCCAGTGCTCTTGGCCACTTTATAGGCTGTATCTTTTTCTTTGATATATTTCCTGACTTCCTCTGTCAGCCATGGCTGTCTAATCCCACGCCGGATAATCTTTCTTTTCTTTGGGATGAACCTCTGTACTGTGTCCTCAGTTACACCCAGAAACTCCTGCCATTGTTGCTCTACTGTCTTCCCCGCTAGGCTCTGCTTCTAGTCGATTTTCATCAATTCCTCTCTCATACCCCTGTAATTACCTTTATTTAACTATAACACCATTACATCCGATTTTGCCATCTCTCTTTCAAACTGCAGACTGAACTCTACCATGTTATGGTCGCTGCCTCCTAAGTGTTCCCTTACTTTGAGGTCTTTTATAAAGTCATGCTCGTTACATAGCACTAAGTCCAGAATGGCCTGCTCCCTTGAGGTGTCCATCACAAGCTGTTCCAAAAAGCCATCCTGTAAACATTCCATGAATTCCCTTTCTTTGGATCCACCGGCAACATTATTCACCCAATCCACCTGCATATTGAAGTCCCCCATGATCACCGTGACCTTGCCTTTCTGACATGCCCTATCTATTTCCCGGTGCATCTTGCGCCCCTGGTCCTGATCACTGTTAGGAGGTCTATACATAACTCCCATTCTGGTTTTTTGCCTTTGTGGTTCCTCAACTCCACCCACACAGACTCCACATCCTCTGACCCTGTGTCATTCAGTGCCATAGATTTAATTTCATTCTTAACTAACAAGGCAACCCCACCTCCTCTGCCCACCTCCCTGTCTTTTCGATAAGCTGTGAATCCTTGGATGTTTAACTGCCACTCCTGAACTCCCTGCAACCAAGTCTCTGTGATACCTACCACTTCATACTCATTCAAGATGATTTGCACTGTTAATTCATCTACTTTGTTGCAAATACTACGAGCATTTAGGTAAAGTGCCTTAATGCTAACTTGCTTATTATTAGAGATATTGGAAATCCTAAAATGTTTTAAGCTATCCTTCCTTTTTACTGTATTCCTAGTCTGCCTCGAGCTTAAACCGACCTGCACACATGCTATCCTATTGCTTGTCTTTCCATTTAACTCCATACTTCCTGTCACTTTCGCTTTCCCTTCCCCCCAGATGTTTAAAGTCCTACTGACCACCCTATTTATCCTTTTCGCTAGAACACTGGTTTCAGATCGGTTCAGGTGGAGACCATCCCAATGGTACAGATAGCCCCCAGTTCCAAAACTGATGCCAATGCCCCATGAAATGGAATCCCTCTTTCCCACACCAATCCCTTAGCCACGTGTTTATTTCCTTAACTTTCTTAGCCCTAAGCCAATTGGCACGTGGCTCAGGCAGTAATCCGGAGATTATGACCCTTGAGGACCTGTACTTCAATTTCTTTCCTAGTGCTTGATAATCCATGAAAAGGTCCTCGACCCTAGCTTTGCCTATGTTGTTAGTTCCAACGTAGACCACAACAAGTGGATCCTCCCCCTCCCACTCCAATATCCTTTTAAGCTGGTCGGAGATGTCCCGCACCCTGGCACCGGGCAGGCAACACACCATGCAGGACTCCCGATCCGGCTTGCATAGGATACTATCTGTCCCACTAATAATAGAACCCCCTAAAACAACTACCTGTCTTTTTGCTCCCCTCTCTTGAATGGCCTTCTGCACCACGGTGCCGTGGTCAGCTGGCTCATCCTGTCCACAGTCCTTTCCCTCATCCATACAGGGAGCAAGAATCTCATACCTGTTGGTCAAGGTCAAGGTCAAGGGCTGAGGCTCCTGCACTCCTGAACTCAGAATCCCCCTATCTGTCTCACTTACAGTCACACCCTGTAGTCCTTGAATACTTATCGAATTTGAATTACTTAATCTACTGGGTGTGACTGCCTCCTGAAACAAAGTGTCCAGGTAACTCTCCCCCTCCTGGATGTGCTGCAGAGTTTGAAGCTCAGATTCCACATCATTAATTCTGATCTGGAGTTCTTCCAGCAACCAACACTTGCTGCAGATGTGGTCGCTGCCATTCACAATGGGATCAGCCAGCTCCCACATCATACAGCTACAGCACATCACCTCTCCAGCCATTACTACTTATTTAGTTAACTTGTTATCTCAGATTGTCCAGTAACTGCAGTTCCTACTATCTCATATAAATTTTATTCATTGATTAGCACAGGAGGGAGCCATTCAGTCTGTGCCAACTCTTTGAAAGATCTATTCAATCAGTTCCACATCTTTTCCCTCTCTCCCCACATCACTGCAGATGTTTAGAATTCCTATAGTGTGGAAAAAGGTCATTTAGCCCAACAAGACCACACCAATTCTCTGAGGAGCATCCCACACAGACTCACGCCCCTCTACCCTATTCCTGCAAACCCAACAGATAATCCACCTAACCTATAAATCCCTGGACTCTTTGGGCAATTAAGCATGGCCAATCCATCTAACCTGCACATCTTTGGACTGTGGAAAGAAACTACAGCACCCAGAGGAATCCCAAGCAGACACAGGGAGAATGTGCAAAGTCTGCACAGACAATGACCCAACCTGGGTCCTTGGCCCTGTGAGGCAGAAGTTTTAAACATGGGGCCACCATGTGCTCCAAACAACAGATCCATTCCCTTTTCAAATCTCCTGCTGAATCTGTTTTCATTGCCTCTTAAAACAGATCATTCTAGATTATAACTCGCTGAGTAAAAATTATTCTCCTAACCTCTCTGACAATTATTTTAAATCCGTTTGTCTCTAGGTTACTGACCCTCCCTTTATGGGAAACACTTCAAAACCTTTCATCATTTGCAATGTCTCTACCAAATGCCAGCTCAAATCTCTGCTCAGACTCAGTTTTATTTTCGGTTAATGTGGTCAAACGTCGGTCTATTTTTCCCTCTTCAGAGTTGATTTTTTGATCATTGTGTTTTTGCAAATCTGCTCCTTTCCACTTTTCTTTCTGACCCAGGGCACCATGATGCCATTGCTGTTACAAAGATGTCCACAGGGTGGCACATGAAGCCAATGCTTCTGTCTGTTCCTTTCCCTGCCAGTTTGAGCTGGAGATTCCACTTTACTGTATTCATCACTTGGGGTGCACAGTGCATCCCAGATTTTTTTTTCCTATTCATTTGTGGGATCTGGGCGTTGCTGGCTGGCCAGCATTTCTTGTCCATCCCTAGTTGCCCTTAAGAAGGTGGTGATGAGCTGCCTTCTTCAACTGCTGCAGTCTTCCTGCTGTGGGTTGACCCACGCTGCTGTAGGGAGGGAATTCCAGGATCTTGACTCAGTGACAGCGAAGGAACAACTATATTTTTCCAAATCAGGGTGGTAAATGGCTTGGAGAGGAACTTGGAGGTGGTGGTATTCCCATATGTCTGATGCCCTTGTCCTTCTAGAGGGAAGTGGTCATGGGTTTGGAAGGTGCTGTCTGAGGATCTTTGGTGAATTTCTGCAGTGCATCTTGTAGATAGTACACACTGCTGCTACTGAGCGTCAGTGGTGGAGGGAGTGAATGCTTGTGGATGTAGTGCTAATCAAGCGGGCTGCTTTGCCTGGATGGTGTCAAGCTTCTTGAGTGTTGTTGGGGCTGAACAAAACCAGGCAAGTGGGGAGTATTCCATCACACTCCTGACTTGTGACTTGCAGATGGTGGACGGGCTTTGAGGAGTGGGGGGTGAGTTACTCAGCGCAGTATTCCTAGCTTCTGGCCTGCTCTTATACCAACTGTGTTTATGTAGTGAGTCCAGTTGAGTTTCTGGTCAATGATAAGGTTGTTCCAGTGCTAGTTTCGGTAACTTTTTTTAATTCTGAGAACTATTTTTTAATTCTCACAATGTCCTGCATAAGCTTATTTACAAACCAGTGAATGCACAATCTGCTGAGAGCTAGTGCAAATGGACAGTGCATTAAAATGTAATGCTCGACTAGAAATGTTTAGCTTTAAAACTACGAGTTGCTATAACTTAGTAACACTTTGATTAGTGAGGACTTAGTTCCGGAACCAAGAGGTTATGGTGAAGCTGTACAAAACTCTGGTGCGGCCGCACTTGGAGTATTGTGTACAGTTCTGGTCACTGCATTATGAGAAGGATGTGAAAAGGGTGCAGAGGAGATTTACTAGGATGTTGCCTGGTATGGAGGGAAGGTCTTATGAAGAAAGGCTGAGGGACTTCAGGCTGTTTTCATTAGAGAGAATAAGGTTGAGAGGTGACTTAATTGAAACATATAAAATAATCAGAGGGTTAGGTAGGGTGGATAGGGAGAGCCTTTTTCCTAGGATGGTGACGGTGAGCATGAGGGGGCATAGCTTTAAATTGAGGGGTGAAAGATATAGGACAGATGTCAGAGGTAGTTTCTTTACTCAGAGTAGTAAGGGAATGGAACGCTTTGTCTGCAACGGTAGTAGATTCGCCAACTTTAGGTACATTTAAGTCGTCATTGGATAAGCATATGGACGTACATGGAAGATTGTAGGTTAGATGGGCTTCAGATCGGTATGACAGGTCGGCACAACATCGAGAGCCGAAGGGCCTGTACTGTGCAGTAATGTTTTATGTTCTATGACTGCAAATAGGTTTATCAGGTAAAATAAACACTTTCATCAATCTCTTGTCTAGCACCTGTAGTAATAACCCACTCTAAAATCAAGGAAAATGGCTTTGAGGAAATGTTTTACAGAAATGTTTGCATTGGGTTAGTGTCAGTTGTAGTACTGTGGCACAGCAGGATGCCATTTGGCGTAACAACTCAGGCCAGCTCTCTGAAAAGGCATCCAGTCAGTCCCATTCCTCCAATTCTGTTCAGAAGCCCCACAGTACTTTTGTATTCTTTCACAATATTTGGGCATCACTGGTGAGGCCAGAATTCATCAGCTTATTCCTACTTGTCTCAGAACTGAACGGCTTGTTAGGCCATTTCCAAGGTTAGTTAGGAGTCATCCACATCGTTGTGAGTCTAGAGTCGCATGTAGGCCAGACTAGGGAAGGATGGCAGGCTTCCTTCCCTCAAGATACTGGGTTTTAACAGCAATCAATGGTAAATGTCGTGGTCAACACCACTAATTTTCCTCAAGTGTCCATCTGATTTCTATTTAAATTCATTCTTTATCGCTACTTCCACCCTCGTAGGCAGCAAGTTCCTGATTGCTGTTTAAGGGGCTTGGACCAACTTTACAGTGATGTCATGGTGCTGTACCTTACAGAGAATGAAGAGCACAATGTGACTGGAGTTACAATATCCTAAATCAAACCAAACTAGATTACCTTATTCGTGGAAAAACACACAAGTGCACGGACATGAACATGTATTCTAAAGTGCAATTCGTATCCCCTTGCACTTTTGAAGAAGGATCACTGGACCTGAAACATTAATTCTGATTTCACTCCATAAATGCTGCCAGACCTGCTGAGCAATTTCTGTTCTGTCTCCATAGCAGTAGTTTGCCCCCAGATTGCTAATTCGGTGTAACCACTTCCTCGGTAGCCTGGGCTATGAAAAGAATTCATGTACATTGAACTAACGATACTTAATTTTCTTTTTCTTTCGCCCAGTCCTCACTTCTATTGTCTACCCTCTCTCACCCATTTCTTAAAGGGATTTTGTTCCACTAATCTTTGATCCCTCTAATGTTCCCTGCTGTTGCACAAACAGTCCGAAGTCCATGCACGACAGTAATTTCAGTAACTAGAAATAAATTCTGACCATCATGCACTGGCCATCTGAGATTAGAGCGAATATGGAGGCTGATCTCGCATCTCGTCATATCTCTGTTACTGTGAGGTAGCAGTACTACCCACTGAGTCACTGTACTACCCCACATTGGGTGTTCAGCTTTTGAATGGGGAATAAACACATTCCCCCTTTATTTGATCATGGCTGATACATTTCTCAACCCCATTTGCCTGCCTTGTCCCAGTAACTCTTCATCTCCTTACCAATTAAGAAACTATCTATCACTGTATTAAATACACTTAATGGCTTGGCCTCCATAGTCTTCTGCAGCAATGAGTTCCACAGGCTCACCAGACTCTGGCTGAAGAAATTCCTCATCATTTCAGTTCTAAACGGTCATCCCTTCACCCTGCGCCTGTTCCTCCAGGTCCTAGTTTCTCCTATTAGTAGATACATCTTCTCTATGTCCACTTAATCCAAGCCTCTTGGTACCCTGTAAGTTTCAAGCAGATTTGATTTAATTTGATTTATTTATTGTCACGTATGTTTTGTTACAAAATATGGTGAAAAGTATTGTATGGTGCCCCCACTCATTGGCAACATCATAAAACAGAGAAACAAATGGTCTGTTATGGGCCAGGTAGCTAGGTAGGAGTCCCTTCACCGCAGTACGGCTGCTGGAACAAAAGTCACCACCCTTCGGCACCATCTTGCATCCACTGATATCCTTTGGAGGCCCAAACATGCCTCTGCCACTGACTCCATGAATCTGTGCTGGTCACAGATGCTGCTGGGAACCTAAATCTGCCTCTGCTGCAGCAGCCATGAGTTTGCACTAGGACCGCCCCATTGATGCAGAAGCTGCTGGGAATCTAAACTCTCTCTGAAAGCACGGCCAAGAGTCCGTGCTGGGCCAATGTGGGGCTAGTACGAGTCTCTGCTGCATCATCAGAGGCTGCGTCGTTGAGATAGGACTGAAGAGGACTCATGGTGGCAATGGTTTTGAAATAAGTCCTGGTGTGGTACCCATTGGTATTGGTGGTATTAGTATTGGTGAGGTCCAGCGAGGACTCACAGTGGCAAGGATGTCAGTGGAAGCAAGATGGCACTGAAGGGTGCTGACTTTTGTTCCTGCAACATTGCTATGGTGAAGGGACTTGTACCTGGCCACCTGGCCCATGGCGGACCGTTTAACAAGAAGGACTGTAAAGTCAAACACTTTTTCTTTATTGTTCTGTCTTTGTATTCAATGTTTTGGTTAATGTTTCTGTGTTTTAAGACGGTGCCAGAGAAGGGGGACACTATACAACACTTTGGCCAATCCCACCTCATTCTTCTAAACTTCATCAAGTACAGACGTAGAGTCCTCAAACGCGCCTCATACGACAGGCTCTTCATTCCCAGGTTCGTTCTTTAAACCTCCTCTGGACTTTTCCAATATCAGCACATCTTTCCTTAGGTATGGGGCCCAAAACTGCTCACAATATTCCAAATGCTGACTAGAGTCTTATTCAGCTTCAGCACTATAGCTCTGTTCTTGTATTCCAGTTCCATCGAAATGAGTGCCAACATTGCTTTTTCCTTCCAAACCACGAATAAGGGGTAGGCCATTCAGAACAGAGTCGAGGAGAACCTTCTTCACCCAGAGAGTGGTGGATATATGGAATGCTTTGCCCCAGAAGGCAGTGGAGGCCAAGTCTCTGGATACTTTCAAGAAAGTGATGGATAGAGCTCTTAAAGATAGTGGAATCAAGGGTTATGGGGATAAGGCAGGAATGGGATAATGACCATAATGAATGGTGGTGCTGGCTCGAAGGGCCGAATGGCCCACTCCTGCACCTATTGTCTATTGAATTGAACCTTCCTGCTAATCTTGAGAGAAGACTGAACTAAGACTTTGAGTACTTTTGCACTTCAGATTTCCGAAGCCTTTCCTCATTTCGAAAGTAGTTTCCACCTCTATTCCGCCCACCGAAATGTGTATCCTCACATGTCCCGCACTGCATTCCACCTGCCACTTCTTTGCCTACTTGCCATGTCAAGCCCTTCTACAGTCCTCCCGCTTCCTCAGCACTATCTGTCCCTCCACCTACCTTTGTGTTATCTATGAACTTATCAACAACGCCCTCAGTTCTTTCATCCATATTGTTAATCTATAATGTGAATAATTGTGGTCTCAACACTGATCCCTGCGGAACTCCTCTAGTCACCAGCTGCCATAATGAAAAGAGCCATTTATCCCTACTGTGCCTTCTGCCAGTCAGCTAATCCTTGATCCATGCAAGTGCCTTGCACCTAACACAATGGGCTCGTCTTATTTAGCAGCCTTCTGTGCAGCAAATTGTCAAAGGCCTTCTGGAAATCCAAACAGATAATGTCCAATGGCCCAACTTTGACAAATTTGCTCATTACCTCGTCAAAAGAATTCTAACAAATTTGTAAGGCATAAACTCCCCTTGACAAAACTGTGATGATTCCATTCTATTTTCCGACGCTCTTAGAGCATAGAACATAGAACAGTACAGCACAGAACAGGCCCTTCAGCCCACGATGTTGTGCCGACCATTGATCCTCATGTAAGCACCCTCAAATTTCTGTGACCATATGCATGTCCAGCAGTCTCTTAAATGTCCCCAATGACCTTGCTTCCACAACTGCTGCTGGCAACGCATTCCATGCCCTCACAATTCTCTGTGTAAAGAACCCGCCTCTGACATCCCCTCTATACTTTCCTCCAACCAGCTTAAAACTATGACCCCTCGTGTTAGCCTCTTCTACCCTGGGAAATAGTCTCTGGCTATCAACTCTATCTATGCCTCTCATTATCTTGTATACCTCAATTAGGCCCCCTCTCCTCCTCCTTTTCTCAAATGAGAAGAGTCCGAGCTCAGTCAACCTCTCTTCATAAGATAAGCCCTCCAGTCCAGGCAGCATCCTGGTAAACCTCCTCTGAACCCTCTCCAAAGCATCCACATCTTTCCTATAATAGGGCGACCAGAACTGGATGCGGTATTCCAAGTGCGGTCTAACCAAAGTTTTATAGAGCTGCAACAAGATCTCACGACTCTTCAACTCAATCCCCGTTAATGAAAGCCAAAACACCACATGTTTTCTTGACAACCCTGTCCACTTGGGTGGCCATTTTAAGGGATCTATGTATCTGCACACCAAGATCCCTCTGTTCCTCCACACTGCCAAGAATCCTATCCTTCATCCTATGCTTAATCCTGTACTCAGCTTTCAAATTCGACCTTCCAAAATGCATCACCTCGCATTTATCCAGGTTGAACTCCATCTGCCACCTCTCAGCCCATCTCTGCATCCTGTCAATGTCCCGCTGCAGCCTACAACAGCCCTCGACACTGTCAACAACACCTCCAACCTTTGTGTCGTCTGCAAACTTGCTGACCCATCCTTCAATCCCCTCATCCAAGTCATTAATAAAAATTACAAACAGTAGAGGCCCAAGGACAGAGCCCTGTGGAACACCACTCACCACTGACTTCCAGGCAGAATATTTTCCTTCTACTACCACTCGCTGTCTTCTGTTGGCCAGCCAATTCTGTATCCAGACAGCTAAGTTCCCCTGTATCCCATTCCTCCTGACCTTCTGAATGAGCCTACCATGGGGAACCTTATCAAATGCCTTGCTGAAGTCCATATACACCACATCCACAGATTGACCCTCATCAACTTTTCTAGTCACATCCTCAAAGAACTCGATAAGGTTTGTGAGGCATGACCTGCCCCTCACAAAGCCGTGTTGACTGCATTTAATCAAGCCATGCTCTTCCAGATGGTCATAAATCTTATCCCTCAGAATCCTTTCTAACACCTTGCAGATGACAGACGTGAGACTTACTGGTCTGTAATTACCGGGGATTTCCCTATTTCCTTTCTTGAAGAGAGGAATTACATTTGCCTCCCTAGTCTTCTAAGTACTCCATAATCTCAACCTTGATAATGGTCTCCAAAATCTCACCAATGACAGCGGTCAGGCTAACCGGCCTATACTGAGGTGTTACATTAACCACTTTCAGGTCCTGTGGGACCCTGCCTGACTCCAGTGATTTCTGAAAGATCACCACCAATGCCTCCATAATCTCCTCAGTTATCTCCTTCTGAACTCTGGGTTGTAGTCCACCTTGTCCAGGTTATTTATCCACCTTCTAGCTGGCTTTTATCCAACTCTAGCCAGCTCCTCCCTCAGTCTTTACCTATACTCAATTGTAATACTGTTATATCTGTTTCCAGCTTCTCTCTCTCAAACTACAGGGTGAATTCTATCACATTATGGTTACTGCCCCCGAGGGGTTTCTTCACCCTCAACTCCCTTATCAACTCTGCCTTATTAGAATTCACTAAATCCGGAACTGCCTGTTCCCTAGTGGGCTCTAATGTAAACCACTTCAAAAAAAAATCTCATAGACATTCCATAAATTCCTGTTCTCGAGCTCCGGTCACAACCTGATTTTCCCAGTCCACTTGTATATTGAAGTCCCCTGATGTAATACTGCATTTCTTACATGGCTTTTGCATCTCCTGATTTATTTTCTTCCCTACATCCTGACTGCTGCTAGAAGGCCTGTATGCAACTCCCATCATGGTCTTTTTTTTGGTGGTTCCTCAACTCTGCCCAAAGAGATTCTACCCCTTCTCACTCTGTGCCACCTAATGCTATTGATTTATTTAATTTCTTATTAACAAGGCATTCATGCTCCCCTACCCATCCTTTTGATAGGATGTGTGTCCTTGGATATCTAGTTTCCAGCCCTATCCCTTGTAGCCAAGTCCCTGTGATACCCACAACATCGTACCTACTACATTCTAATTTACCTTGTTTTGTATACTGTATGCACTTAAGTACAAGAACATCAGTCCTGCATTGACTGTCCCCCTTCTCACACCTCTCTCTATTTAATTTAAAGCCCCATTCTTCTGCGTTCAAATCCTGCAAAGGCATAAGGGTCTAATCATGGTCATGAATCCATTGTTAATTGTCAGAAAAAACCCAACTGATTTACTAATGTCCTTTGGGAATGAAACTACCATCCTTACCTGCTATGCCTTACATGTGACTCGAGACCCACAGCAATGTGGTTAATTCTTAACTGCGATCTGGGCAATTAAGGGTGGGCAATAAATGCTGGTCTAGCCAGCAAGCTCCTTTTCGAGTGAATGGATTAAACAAAGACTTCCACCTTCCTCAAAAGCAGAGCTGGGTAGCCTCTTTTCCTTCAACTGAGGGCTTCCCCCCCACCCCCAACACATCTACTCAACCACTGTTGACAGGCCAACTAATTTCTTCTACACTAATGTTCCCTCTCTGAACTGCAATATGGTCATCAATAGTTCTTTCAAGCAGCACCTTCTTTGCAATAATCTGGTCTTGACCTTGTTACAAATTTGCTTTGAGTGTGGACAAAACAGTTGAATTCTAGAGGGGAGGTGAGAGTGTCTGTCTTTGATATTGAAACAGCACTTGGCAGATTGTAGCATCAAGGAGCCCTAGCAGAACTAGAATCAATGGCGGTCGTGGTGGGGGAGGGGGAGCCCTAAACTGGCACAAAGGAAGAAAGATAATCATGGTTGTTGGAGGTCAATCATCCCAGCTCCAGGACATCTCTTTAGAAGTTCCTCAGCCAAATCATCTTCAGCTGCTTCAATGATTTTCACTCCATCAGTC
This sequence comes from Stegostoma tigrinum, assembly GCF_030684315.1. Taxonomy (NCBI): domain Eukaryota; kingdom Metazoa; phylum Chordata; class Chondrichthyes; order Orectolobiformes; family Stegostomatidae; genus Stegostoma; species Stegostoma tigrinum. The sequence continues at coordinate 1,410,208 of NC_081389.1, read as the reverse complement.
AGAAATGGAGATGTGCGCTGATGATTACACAATGTTTAGCACCATTCATGACTTCAAGTACTTAAGCGGTCTATTCCAAATGCAGCAAGACCTGGATAATATCCAGTTTTGGATAATAGGTGAAAAGTAACATTCACACCACACCAAGCAATGACATCTCCAACTGGAGAGAATCTAATTATTCCCCCTTAACCTTCAATGATATTACCATTGCTGAACATCCCACAATTTGCATTCTGCGGATTTCCACTGACTAGAAATTGAACTAGACTAGCCATATATACTATGGCTACCAGAGACGTTCAGACGCTAGCAATCCTTTAGCGGGTTAATAATCTACTAACTCCCCGAAGCCTGCCCACCATCTGCAAAGCGTAAGTCAGAAGAATAATGGAATACTCCTCACGTGGCTAGCCAAGTACCTAACAACACGCAAGAAGCTTGACTTCATTAGGAACACAGCAGCTCTCTTGGCTGGCACAACATCTACTAACATCTGCTAACTCCAACCTCAATGTTCAGTAGCAGCAGTATATACAATCTACAAGGTGCATTGTACCATTACCAAGACTCCTTAGTTAGCATCTTCCAAACACACAACCACTTTCAATAAGAGGGACAAAGGAGCAGATACATGGGAGCACCTCCAAGCTTTTCACCATGCTGACTTGGAAATATATTGCCGTTCCTTCAGTGTCACTGGGTCAAAATCCTGGACTCCCTCCCAAACAGCATTGTGGGTGTACCTATAGTACGTAGACTATAGCACTTTAAGAATGCAGCTTACTACCATCTTCCCTGGGGATGAGCAATAAATATTGAGTATACTAGCAGCCCTCACTTTGTAAGCCACAGTTGCTCAAAAGAAAGTGCTTCTCTGGGGTTGACTTCTTTGGCTATCAGCAAAACTACAATACAAAGGTACCCAGCCCGAACAGATTTATTTGCTGCATGTCGATCAACTTATGTAGATGGAAGGATGTCGAGAACAAACACCAGCAAAACACAGAGATAAAGGGAACTGCAGATGCTGGAGAATCCGAGATACCAAAGTGTGGAGCTGGATGAACACAGCAGGCCAAGCAGCATCTCAGGAGCACAAACGCTGACATTTCAGGCCTCGACACTTCATCAGATGAAGGGTCTAGGCCCGAAACATCTGCTTTTGTGCTAGCAAAACACATATTGCCAACACTACATAGGATGTCAATTCCAGACTGTAATATGTAAGTGAAAAATAAAAGCATATCTTTCAAAAGTCAGTTTTGCTCCCATTTATTTCTGTATCATGTGGTGTAAACATCATTTGCTGAATTTGTGGATGATTTGTCATCACTCACAGAACTCAGAACATCAAGTTGCATGATCCCATGAGTAAGCCATTCTGCATTGAAATTGTCCAAGTGTGTGCCATCTACAGGGAGGAGTTTTCATTATTACTTACAAGGCATTCACAGTAGATCCAGTGCTTCTGGGAGTGCGGAGCTGGGGGAACACAGCTGGACAGGCAGCTTCAGAGGAACAGGAAAGCCTACATTTTGGGTCAGGATCCTTCATCAGGTCTAAGGAGGGGGGGAAAGGAGGTAGCAGATAATAAGAGAGGAGGGGTGGGTCTAGGGAAAGGTGGACAGGGTGTGTTAGGAGGAGTCAACATGATGTGGAGTTAGAGGTACACAGTCGGCCAGGCAGCATCAGAGTCAACATTTTGGGTCATGACCGTTCATAAGAACCGGGTTCCTATTTCTGAAGAATCGTCTCAACCCGAAACGTCTACCCTCCTGCCCTTCTGATGCTGCCTGGCCTGCTGTGTTCCTCCAGATCCACACTGTGTTGAATCTGACTCAACCATGTGTAGTTTTTGTTAGCTCTCATGGCAATAAGGTGAGTGCAGGTAAGGATTGGTCAGTGAGGGGGGAGAATTGGATAGATGGGAGAGAAGATGGACAGGTCGTGTCAGGTCAAGGAGGTGGGTATGAGAGGAAGGGTTGGACGTGGGATGAGGCTGGTGTGGGTGGGGAGATTTTGACACTGGTATATCCACGTTTAGACCATCGGGCTGTAGGCTCCCACGGCAGAATATGAGGTGTCTCTTCTCCAGTTTGTGGGTGGCATCATTGTGGCACAGTAGGAGGCCCAGGATGGACGTATTGCAGCTTGGGCTACATGCGCAGGCGCCCTGATCATCACAACAAAAATAGAAGTTGCTGGAAGAGCTCAGCAGGTCTGACAGTGTCTGTGGAGAGAAAGCAGAGGTCACTGATCATCACCGGCGGGGAAACATATGGTCGGTTTACGGCGCCGTGCATTCTGGAAAATGTAGCTGACACGTAGGGGTCGCCGGGAGTTGTAGTCTTTCCCCTCCACCACAGCCTCCCTACCAAGCCACGGACTACAACTCCCAGCGGCCGGTTCAGCGCTGTCAGACGGAGCTCTGCAGCTCCATGGCCGGAGCGTAAGTGGGCGGTGTGGCCTTGCTGTTCCACCCGGTCTCTGAGCTGACCACCACTTTGCCCAGATTATGAGGGAGGAGGTTGATGAACGGCATGGGGACTCGATGCCCGGCCAGCTCACAGAGCTGACGGCCTCGAGTCCGGTGAGTGTGAGCCGGGAGCTGCCGCCCAAGCTGTGCGGTTACCTCAACAAACTGTCTGGGAAGGGGCCGCTCAAAGGCTTCAAGAGTCGCTGGTTCGTATTCGAGCCGCTCCACTGTCACCTGTACTACTTCAAGGGTCCAAGCGACGCCATCCCGCTCGGTTTCATCGACATTGCCGATGCCTCCTTCACCTACGACCTGGAGGCTGAGGAGGGTCAACTCGAGATTCACTCAGGAGGGAGGGATTACACTCTGAAGGTAGGTAGGGAGGGAGGGAGAGAGAGAGGGAGGGAGGGAGGGTGGGTGGGTGGAAGGAGGCGGGGAAGGAAGGGAGAGAGAGGGGTGTAGAGCATGGAGGGGTGCAGAACGTGCGAGCGGTGTAGGAGAGGGGATGGAGGACAGGGGAAGGGGTCGGGTCTCGGTGGGGGGGCGGTTGTTGCTGGAGGACAGGGGAAGGGGTCGGGTCTCGGGGCGGGGAGGCGGTTGTTGCTGGAGGACAGGGGAAGGGGTCGGGTCTCGGGGCGGGGGGGCGGTTGTTGCTGGAGGACAGTGGAAGGGGTCGGGTCTCGGGGCGGGGGGGGGGCAGTTGTTGCTGGAGGACAGTGGAAGGGGTCGGGTCTCGGGGCGGGGGGGGGGGCAGTTGTTGCTGGAGGACAGGGGAAGGGGTCGGGTCTCGGGGCGGGGGGGGGGCAGTTGTTGCTGGAGGACAGGGGAAGGGGTCGGGTCTCGGGGCGGGGGGGGCAGTTGTTGCTGGAGGACAGGGGAAGGGGTCGGGTCTCGGGGCGGTTGTTGTTGGAGGACAGTTTGGTCAATGAGCCAGAGAGCAGGATGTTTTGCAGTGGGATAAGGAGGGTTCGGAAGATTGGAGGTAACAGTAGCTGATAGATTGGTGTGTGGGATTGGGTTATGTGGTGTAAACAGCTTGGGGGAAGTGGAGGGCTGAGAGTTAGTAAGAGAAAGCTGGCGTCTTGTTGTTTTTGAGTCTGGCACTGAAAAAACAATCGGTCCAGTGTTGGGGAAGCTGCTTTTTTCAGTTTTGATGTTCAAAACTGCCCTCAAACCTGTTACTTCCCTGTCTCAGTTTCCAAGAGCGTGAAATCAGCCTGAGCTTGGGCAGACAATGTGAAAGCACTTAGAAAATATTCAGTGCCACCTGTCCAAGAGAGTATGGATACAGCAAAAATTATACTTCCTGGCTCAGCCTGTCAGGGATTTGAAAAGATTGGTCAAGAATTGTACAACGGTTTGCCAACACGGGTGGGGAGGGCGGGTCTTTATAAACATTGATTTTTCTTTCCCTCAGTCCAGTGAGTTTGCTGCTTATGTGGCTGCTGTCTGTCTAAGTGCATATACTGTAAACTATCCGATGTTGATAAATTACCCTGGCAAATGTACATGTTGCAGGGCGTGCAACAATGTATTTGTCATTGAGAATGAAATGTTTGATATCAGCCTGTGTGCTCCTTTCGATAATACTTGAACAATACTGTCATGTTTGTGCAGGGACCCCTGGAAATTAATATGAACAAAACTAGTGTGTCTAGGGAGGGAAGGACTGCCTCCATTCTCCATGCTCCCTCCTTGATGGAGAGGTGATTCTGTTTGTACCGCAAAACATGTTGAAACGTTACATTAAAGTGAATGCTGAACAGATATGACCGAGTTAGCTAAAATGAGCAATTACTGTCACTCTGCAAACAAACTTATTAATTGTTAGTAGGTCAGTTGAACTCATTGCAGGGAATATAGCTAGAAAATTTAGTCTCTAGACTGCAGAAGTGTAGAGGAAAAGTTTGTTTGCCACTTCATCAGGTTTGCTACAGGAAAAAAAACATTGAATTTGGATTTCATGGTGATTACAATTCTTTGAATTCTTGGCTGAAATATTCTCCCATCTGTTCAGAATCTACTTGAATTCAGTCACGTGTTGCACCCATTCATTTTTCCCTTGGTTGTATCTTTGAAATAAGTTGATTAGCTACTTACAGTGGTGATTTGCCATCTTCCAATTATCATATGCTTATCTAGTCACCTGTCCAAATTAAATTGCTAACTTTGGTTATAATTTTAAAATTTTTAGATTTTAATGCGTTGTTTTAGGTGTGCAGTTTCTGTTTCACAAGTTCCAATCTATAAACTGTGGGACCTCCAGGGATTCAAGTGGTGTTAATACCAGAGATTGATGTCTGTAGTAGCACTTCCATCCCTGCCCTGCTCAATCTCACCAATCCTGTACGGCACGTTTGTACCAAGGTATTGGGTTTTAGTTGAAGATATTATATCACGCTAACTGATGGCAATGTCTTTGAGGGGTGAGATGAGGAACATAGCTAACTTATGTTGTTTACATGTCATGTGCTCATGAGTCATGCTTGTGTTGCTTTAAAGTTGATACTTTTTGAGCCATCTTTGTTTGATTAAGTAGTCAACACTTGTGAATTGGTGCCTTAAGTTGAACCAAATGCTTCCTGTATTGTATTGGCAAAGATGCATTTTTCATTTCTAAATTGCAAACTCAAAATTGGGTGATGGCTTTCAAAAATGAAACAGCATAAGAAATTTATTTTCAATCTCGTTCAACATGACAATCTTCTTGCTTAAATTTTTTAAAAAATGCAAATGTAAAATAGAAAGAACGTAGGAATGGGAGGCATGATGCATGGTCACCCTTTGAGATTTTCATCTTTAGGATTTTCAAGAAAAGATGCTTTTGTTTATCATTGCATGGCATGCACATTACTATGTTTTAAATGACAGTGTACACATTGGTTTCGTTATAATATTCTCCTCTCCTGGAAAGCTTTTAACCAAGCCAAATTTCAAAGACGGGTATTACAGTTTCACAAGTTTGTTTTTTCATCAGAAAGATTCTCTGTCTGCTGTTCATGGTGCTGCTTATGACCTGAGATGGACAAATTGTCACAGTAACAAAAACAAATTGCTGGCAAAATGTGGATCTGTCAGCATCTATGGCAAGTAAACAGAGTTAAGGTTTCAAGTCTGGTGACTTTTTATCAAAACTCTCTCTTAATAAGAGCTAAGAGTAAGAGAATGGGTGAGCTGTACTGCAAGTAACCCTTGTAACGTGATAATATTCTTAAGAGTTGGTGAGAATGTGTGACAGTGCTAAAAGCAACCTGTGTCTAACTGGACTGGATGTGGGTTGGATAAAAACATGGAAGGATGGGATCAAGGTCTAAAGTTGTAGAACCTGATGTTGAGTTCAAGAAGTTGCAGGGTCACCAAGCAGAAAATGAAATGTTGTTCTTCCAGTTTGTGCTGAGGCTCGCTCCAGGTCTGATGTAGAATTACTGGATTTGAGACATGAACACTGCTTGCTTTCTTCAGATCTGTCATCTGCTGAATTTTGCCAGCAACTTTTGTTTTTGCTTTGGATCTCCAGTTCTTTGTTTTAAATTACCATAACAGTTTGTTGCAAGTAATTGGAGACTTTGTTCTGCTGTACTAATGTAGGAAATGTTTTGCATTGTTTGAATCTCTCATCTTGGCTATTTTCACAAGCAGGGTGACTCTTTGAAAAGTATGGAAAATTCACTTGCTTCCTGTAGAGGCAGTTGGCAGACTTAGGTTGGAGACCCGTGTACATGTGCAGGGGTAATACTCGAATCGGACTACTTTACAGTAATGTTGTACTATGTTTTCTGTATCTTCTGTAACCAGTATAGTTAATTGGTAGAGATCTGGAGCAAAGAGGACAATTCCGGTTCTCAATAATTGACTGACTTCTGATTAAGTGAGGTGGTATGGACGGTTGTGGTGAATGCAAGGCTTTACACGTGTGAACACGTTTTTATGTCTTGGCACCAGGTAGCATTTTCCAGGAATGTCAGCTTCAACTCGCCTGCATGATGAGGACCTGCGGACAGCTTGGTTAGGAAGCTTGTACAAGATAAAATCCAGTGTAATAGCCTCTGTTAACATCCTGGCCACAAGTCCATTGTTTGTCGATCATCCAATCCACTTACTTGAGTATATAGCTGCTATCACTTTGAGCCCATTAGGCGTAGATGTGAATCTGCAGGCTGTTTGTCACCAGTGTGGCCCTCGTTTTGGACCTGACTGGCTCTCCCTTGGGGTTCAGAACTCAATGCATTGTGTGACTTGAGCTTGACTCAGCTTTGCCTATCAAAGCTAGACTGACAAAAGTATGAATATCATTTGACCCTTGTTATTGTTGTCCATTTGAACTGTGTTCAAACTGAAGTAAGCACACAGCAAGGCTACCAGTTACTAATCTGAATCTGTGACAACTTGCCATTGTACTGTGCAAAGCCCATTGTTCAAGGAGGTGAATAAAGAGCATTAGATTCCCTTGTGAGACCCCTACCAATGCGGTATGTTCTGTGATATTGCTACAGAATTGTTTTGTTTGTCGCCACCACTATTATCCTTCCTCTGGTTCATTGTTGATTATGGGTACATAATATGGAGTTGGAACTCTCCAAAGCCGCACAACTTGAAACTTAGGACCAAATTTTCCCTTTATTTTTCCCTAATTTCCCTGACTTCTGAAGATGAATGGACACAGATGCGATGGCAATCATTTGCAGCTTGTGTATTGCATCTTAACACTGTACACACCCTACTTCATTTTGCCATAATGTCAAAGGAATGACAGTTCAGCCCATTAGTTAAGAATGCTGCCCAGAGGTCTGTCTCCATGCCCCTTTTCTGATTTTCCATTTTACCCAACAATATAGTATAAACAATCTTTGTTGCAAAGATTAGGAGAAGGAGTAGGCCATTCAGACCATGGAGCCTGCAATGCCACCCTATAAGATTGTGACTGATTTGATTATAGCCTCAATTCCATATTCGTGTCTATATTCTACAACCCTTGACTTTTGGGGACTCACCCTGGTGAACCTCCATTGCAGCCTGTCATGGTATGTCATTCCTTGGGTAAGAAGAAATGATCCCTTTGTTCCAGCTTTGGTCTCACATTTGGAGGAAGATTCTGTTCTAAGCCCTTTGCAACTAATTCCTTAATAGTCAAGACACAGGAAGTAGCAGTGTCATCTCCCTATTCATGTAAGTGCTTCTCTTGTGATTAAAAAATCTCATTACAAATACAAACATGTATTGATCCTTCTGTGAATTTATATGTTGAATTTGGGAGAGGCAGAGTTCAAAAACCTCTGGCTTATTAGAATATATTGTTTTAGATTGAAATGGAAAACAGTCTTCATATAAAGGAGAGGAAATGAAAATTAAATGATAGATAAGATGAGATTTAACAAAAATGAGAGAACGGTTAAAGGAACCTCATAGCCTGGCACATCCCCCAATTCATTGGCCCCTGTTTTGATTGTAACAATGAAGCTGTGGAGGATGTGCCAAGAGCAGCACCAGACACACTGAGAAGTGAGGTGAAGATGCCTGCCCTTGTTATCAAACCTGCATTTGACTGAGTGTGGCACCAAGAAGCCTTACCAAAACACCAGTCAATGGGAATCAGAGGACAAACTCTCTGGATGTGAGTTTGTTCGCTGAGCTGGAAGGTTAGTTTTCAGACGTTTCGTCACCAACCTAGGTAACATCATCAGTGAGCCTCCAACGAAGCGCTGGTGTTATGTCCCACTTCCTATTTATCTGTTTAGGTTTCCTTGGGTTGCTGATGTCATTTCCTGTATTGGTGATGTCATTTCCCGTTCTTTTTCTCAGAGGGTGGTAGTTTGGCTCCAAATCAATGTGTTTGGTGATGGAGTTCCGGTTGGAATGCCATGCTTCTAGGAATTCTCGTGCGTGTCTCTGTTTGGTTGTGTTGTCCCATAACCACTCTCCCCTACATCAAAGACATTTCCGAAATGACTGCCAGACTACTCAGACCTCTTGGCATCAGGGTAGCCCACAAACCCACCAACACACTAAAACAGCAGCTAATGAACTTAAAAGACCCTATACAGACAACAAATAAAACAAACGTCATCTACAAAATACCTTGCAAGAACTGTGACAAACACTACATTGGACAAACAGACAGAAAGCTAGCCACCAGGATACATGAACATCAACTAGCCACAAAACGACATGACCCACTATCACTCGTATCCTTACATACAGGTGAGGAAGGACACCGCTTTGATTGGGACAACACATCCATCCTAGGACAAACCGAACAGAGACACGCACGAGAATTCCTAGAAGCATGGCATTCCAACTGGAACTCCATCAACAAACACATTGATTTGGAGCCAATCTACCACCCTCTGAGAAAAAGAACGGGAAATGACATCAGCAACCCAAGGAAACCTAAACAGATAAATAGAAAGTGGGACATAACACCAGCGCTGCTTCGGAGGCTCACTGATGATGTTACCTAGAATGGTGACGAAACGTCTGAAAACTAACTTTCCAGCTCAGCAAGCAAACTCACATCCAGAACCTCAGCCTGAGCTACAAATCTTCTCAAAACTCGCTAATAAACTCTCTGTTGGTTAGAGTTCTACCTGGTGCACAGGAATATGGTTGTGGTTGTAGCTTAGTCATCTTGGGTCCAGGACATAGAATCCCTACAGTATGGAAGCAGGCTATTTGGCCCATCAAGTCCACACTGACCCTCTGAAGAGCATCCCAGAGCTACCCTCCAACCCTATCTCTGTAATCCTGCATTTCTTGTCGATGGAGCCAGCATATCCCTGGATACTATGGGGAAATTAGTATGGCTAATCCACTTATTCTCTGTACAAGATGCTCACTTGCATTAGTATCCTCAGCCTAGCCACCTTCAGCTGCTGTGGTTGGTTTGCTCACTGAGCTGGTTCATTAGTTTGCAGACATGTCATTGCCCTGCTGGGTAACATCATCAGTGCAGCCTTTGATGAAGCGTTGTTGTATTTCCCTGCAATCACGTTCAGCTCTGAGGTCCATTGGAGGTTATTAACTCATTTTAAAAAAAACAAAGATAAACCAGAAATGAGGCGATCAACTCCAATGGACCTCGGAGTTTAAATAGCAAGTAGGAAATACAACAACGTGTCATTGGAGGCTGCACTGATGATGTTACCCAGGTGGGTAATGAAACGTCTGTGAACTAATGAATCACCTCAGCGCACAAACCAGCCACAACATGAGCTACAAATCTACTCTAAGAATATTAGACATCTTTAGCTGCTTCAATGGCCTTCCTTTCATTATAAGGTTAGAAATAGGAATGTTTGACTGCACAGAGTTCAGTGTTTGTGACTCTTTGGATACTGAAGCAGCCCATGTCCACATACAGCAAGATGTGCACAAATGGACTGAAATGGTTCAAGAAGGTAACTCACCACTGCCTTCTCGAGGGCCGTTAGGAATGGACAATAAAACTGACTGACTTAGTCTAGAAGCCCACGTTATAAATAAAGTATAAAAATTTGTGATTTGTAATAATGGCAACAACAGTTGGCCTTTAACAGTTTTATTTTGTTTCAGGAGGTGTTAGGGAGTAACTGAGTAATCCAAGAGTGGAATTCCATGCTTAAAAGTAGACTTATCCCCCCGGTTTATCTAAGTCAGTGTTTGTAACTCCCTTTCCAAAGTGAAAGAAAAGAAACAGTGAATGTACGGACAAATAAAACGAAGAGAAACGTTTCAATTTTTACGATTACTGTCTTTGTGAACTTTGTCGCCTTTTCCGGGGATTGTGTGCGAGTTACTTGTTAGCATTGGAAATGAAAGCAATGCTTACTTGCAATGCTAGGAGTTGGCTGCTGGATTTTGTCCATGCGTCTAATTGAAGACATTTTATGAAGCCTGTAATCGAAAGAACTGCGGATGCTGTGAATCAGAAACAAAAATCAAAATTGCTGGAAAAGCTCAGCAGGTCTGCCAGCATCTGTAGTGAGAAATCAGCTAACGTTTCTGCTCTGAGGGAGTGTCACTGGACCTGAAATGTTAACACTAATTTCTCTCCCCAAATGCTGCCAGACCTGGTCAGCTTTTCCAGCAATTTCTGTTTTTATTGCTTCTGAAGCCTGTGATAGTTTGTACCCATTAGTTACAAGTTTGCAAGTTAATCTGGTTTAATCTTATAGAATTAATGAGGATTATATTGATTAGTTGGTGTGTTGACTGACTGTATCCTTCTGAGAAATAAAGATCATTCATAAGTCATCCACGTTCCTACCAAAGACATGAGTAGGAAGAGAATGAGATCCTGAAGGCAGATTTTGGGGAGTTAAGGAAGGAAACTTAAAAGCAGGACCTTGATGAGAAATCACTAGTTTGCTCCCAGTGCCACAAGTTAAGGACAAGAGGATAGATTATTTGAATAGTTGGGTGAAGAACTGGTGTAGCAGGAAGGGCATCAGATTTCTGGAGAGGTGGGACCTATACAAACTAGATGAGTTGCACGTTAATGGGACTGGGACTGATACCCTTGATGGGAGATTTGATAGTGATGATGAGGTGGGTTTAAACTAGGCATCAGGGAGCAGGGCCCTAAAGGGGTATAACCCTAATAGGAAGGAAATAAAGTTAGTAACAAGAAGTCTAAAAGATTGAGAGTAGAAGACATGAGAAACAAAGCTGAGCGTAGAGTATGCTTCCAAAGCCAATTGATGTCAAAAATACAAAGTTAGAGGCATTCTACCTGAATGCCCGCCACATTTGCAAAAAACAAGTAGGTATTCTGAAGGTGCAACTGGAGATATGTGGGTATGATCTAATTGCTATTACAGAAAGTTGGTTGCGTAGTGACCAAGACTGCGAACTGAATATTCAAAGATATTTGACGTTTTGATAGATCGAAGGAAACGGAAGCTGAGTTGTGCTGATAATAGGAAATGGGATCCATACATTAGTAGGACATAACTCTAATCAGAAAAACAATGAGGAGTCTTCTTGGGTAAAGCTGAGAAAGGGGTAGCAGATATTGATTGGAGTTATAATAGGCCACCTAATGGTAGTGTGTGACATGATACTAGTCAGGAGATTAAGCACCGATGAACACGAGCAACACAGTAAGTCATAGCATTTTACACTGCAAAAGAAGGTCATTCAACCCATCGTGTCTGTACCAGCTCATGAAAAAGCTACCTAGCTGGTCCCACTCTAGTTCCTTCTCGTAGCTGTCTAACTTCAATTTTCACACGAATCCAGCTCTCTCCTGAAACCACCTATGAAATCCACCTACACCATTCTTCCGGACAGTGAGTTCCAAATCCTAACCACTCTCCATGTAAGGAGGTTTCTCCTCATCTCACACCTACCTATCTTGCTGACAATCTTGAAATTTTGACCCCTAGTTGCTGACATACCAGCTAATGAAAACAAAATATCCTGTTTACCCTGTCAAAATTGTTCGTAGTTTTGACACCTTAATAAGGCCACTTCTTAATCTTCTCTGCTCCAAAGAGAATAAACCCAATCTCTTTAATCTTTCCTTGTATCTAATATCCTTCGTCCTTGATATCATTCTAGTAAATCTCCTGTGAACTCTCTCCAGGGCTTTAACATCCTACCTTCAATAACCAGAGTTAGAGATGGTTTTCTGGAAAAAATATTTTGAGCCAAGTAAAGGGTATGCTACTTCAGATCCAGTGTTATGTAATTTTTTTAAAAAAAAATGCATTTATTAGCAATCTCGTAGTAAAATAACCTTTAGGATGACAGAACTTTACGCTACTTTTAACCCGTAAAATCATTCATTTGAACAAGTGTTACATTTGAATAAGGGAATTTATGATTGCATAAAGCACCAATTGACTGAAGTGGAATGGGAAAATACATTAAGTGAACAGAGACAATGCAGAGGAGGTCAACCACCGCTAATGAAGCTAAACGATAACTGTGGAATATTCTTAATGGTGTTGGTTGTGTGGATAAATTTCCTATTTGTGATTTGAAAGTATCTGGCCAAGTAGATAATGGCACACCGCAAACTTGGCAATTGCATTGATAGTGGCCTTTTTGTATCAGCATCTACCCTGAGTCAATGGCCATGCACAAACTCCAGTGGAAACAGGGTATCTCTACAAAACTCCTGTATTACGAATGCTCCACAAAATTATCATTTAGCTCTGTGAGCCACAGTTGATCTTTTCTTGAGGTTTTGCAATTTGGGAGAATATCATTGCTGTGAATCATATATAATTTCCTTAAAGGTTATCCATTGCCTATGTACAGTGGTTTTCAAGTGTTGTGGGTTGTTTTTGATGTTGGTGCCTGCTTGTGGTCTTGTGGCACAGTAAGTAATGTTGCCACCTCTGAACTGGGAGGCTCATGTTTAAGTTCCACCTGCTCCTGAGGTGTACAATAACATCTCTGAAAAGGTTGATTAGATTAGTGCCTGTTGCCAAACTGTTGTAACTGCTGCTGGTCATGGTGGTACTACTCATCATGGATGTCATTCATTGCAGCTCTTCACTCCCATGTGAGAAAGATGTTTGGGGCTTTCATATCGAACTGGCAGGTGCTCTGCTTTCAGGGGTTTTGCTGGTGTAACCTGAAGGCCTGAACATGGCTTTCCCAGGTGTGTAAAGCAGAACCACTGATGTGGGAGAATAGACGCTTCACCTTTGTGTCTGGGTTTACTTCTGTTTGTGAGAGAAGAATAGGTCCTGTATAAAATTTCAGTACAGATTAATTGGAGTCGGCCAATCTCTGTTAACTCTGTTTGCAAGCTGTTTTCAGCCTGAGACTGTAGCACTACCTTTCTTCACTTACACTCAGCATGCTTTCCTTACCAATTGCAAAGGCAAGGTAATGCTGCGATTATCATAATTTTACTGATAACTCAAAACTTAGCAATGAAAGATTAATTTTATGACTGATGAATCAATCAACCTCTACCTTCTAATAGGAGCAGAAACAGGACATACTTTTACTGTAGGAAAGCTCACCCAGTCATAACAGCCTATTGATGTCCAGCTGTTTTGAAGTTCTGATTTATTTATCTTATTCTGTTGCATTCTCTTTCGCTTAGTTTGTGATATGTTTGCATGTTAAACAATTCATATTTCAAATGAGAATAGTTGAGGGTTGTGCTGATTATTGCAATATACAGTATAAAACCAGTGCCCTTTGCTGTATTTGTGCTTGACTATGAAAGCACAGAGAGGAGGAATGCAAACTTGGACATCTATTTAATCTGGTGAGAGATGAGGATAGAGTCTGGGAAATTGGTAAATGGTAAATTGTGTAACTGGAGGTGGGGAATTGAAAGTCAAGGATCTTCGCGTGACAGCATTAAAGGGTATATGTTTTTAGGAGATTTCTAAATAAACCTGTTGTGACATGTTATGACAGTGCTGGAGCAAGTATTCGTCCCTGTGTTTCTTGAGTGACGCTACCTTGCGTGCTTCCACCACCATCTCTGGCAGCGTGTTCCAGGTACATTGTGAAAAACGTGGCTCACGTATCTTTTAAATACCCCCATTCCTGCACCTTGAACCTGTGTCCCCTAGTAATTGACCCCTCTATCCTGAGGAAAAGCTTCCTACTTTCCACTCTATCTGTGCCGTTCACAAGCTTATAAACTTCAATCAGATGGCGCCTCAACCTCCTGTGTTCCAACGAAAACAAACCCAGTCTATCCAACCTTTCTTCTGAGCTAAAATTTCCCATACCAGGCAGCAACATGGTAAACCTTTTATGTACCCTCTCCAAAGTATCCACATCCTTCTGGTAGTTTGGTGACCAGAACTGTGTACACTATTCCAAGTGTGGCCTAATTGAAGTACTGTAAAGCTATGACGTAACCTGCTGTCCTTGTACGCAATGCCCCTTCCAGTGATGGCAAGCATGCCATAGGCCTTTTTAAATTACCTTGTGTACCTGTGCTGCTACCTTCACTGATCCGTGAACCTGCACACCCAGATCCCTCTGCATATCAGTACTACTAAGAGTTCTGCCATTCACTGTATAATTTACAAAATGCATCACCTCACATTTGTTCGGATTAAACTCCAACTGCCGTTTTTCTGCCCGTGCCTCTAAGTGATCTATATCATGCTGTATCCTCTGAAAACCCTCCTCACTATCTGCAACTTCACCAAACTTTGTGTCGTGTGCAAACTTAATTAATTAGACCGGCTACATTTTCCTCCAAATCATTTATCTAGTCCACAAACATTAGAGGACCCAGCAGTAATTTCTTGGGAACACCACAGGTCAGACCCCTCCACTGCGAATAGCATCCTTTCGTTGCTACCCCCTGTCACCTATGACTAAGCCAGTTCTCTCTACATTTTCCCAGCTTGCCCTGATACGATGTGACTTCACCTTATGTACCAGTCTGCCATGAGGGACCTTTGCTGAAGTCAGTGTAGACATCAACCACTTTTCTCTCATCAATCATCTTCATCTCTTCCTCGAAAAACTCAATCAAGTGAGTGAAGCATGACCACCTCTGCACAAAACCATGCTGTCTATCGCTAATAAGTCCATTTGCTTCTAAATGCTAATAGATCTTCTCCCTGAGAATCTTTTCCAATAATTTCCCTAACTCTTGAGAGGCTCACAGGCCTGTAATTTCCTCGATTATCCATGCTACCCTTTTTATACAATGGGACAACATTAGCTCTTCTCCAAAGCTCTGGAACCTCACCTCTGGCTAAAGAGTATACAAAGATGTCTGTCAGTGCTCCAGCAATTTATTCTCTTGGCTCCCTCAATATTCTGGGATAGATCCCATTAGGATGTGGGGACTTACCTACCTTAATACATTTCAAGATAGATAACACCACTTCCTTTTTAATAGCAATTTGGCTTAGAAATTCAATTTTCCCTTCCCTGAGATCATCCTCCACCAATTCCATCTTTTTGAGTACGAACACAAAATATTCATTAGGGCCCCACCTATCTCTGCTGGCTCCGCACATAGATTTGCTCCTTTCTCCTTGAGTGGGCAATCCTTTCCCTGGCTATCCTTTTGCTCTTTATATTCAATATATAAAAAGTCTTGAGATTCTTATACCTATTTGCTGACAACTTTTCTGCCTCTGCCTTCAACACCATAATCCCAAACAAACTCATCTCTAAGCACTAAGACCTAGGTATCAACTCCCTGTTCTGTAACTGGATCTTTGACTTCCTGACCTGTAGACTGCAACTGGTAAAAATATGCAACATCTCCTTAACCATAATCCTTAACACTGGTGCCCCGCAAGGCTGCATACTCAGTCTCCTATTGTATTCCTTATACACTCAACTGTGACCGAATTCTGTCCCATCTCCATTTACAAGTTGTGCTGACAACACCGTTATTGCAGGTGGGATCTAAAACAAATGAGACAGAATACAGAAAAGAGATTGTATACTTAGTTGCATGGTGCAAAGACAACAATCTCTCCATCAATGTCAGCAAAACGAAGAAGCTGATCATTGGCAGGAAAGTGGAGCAGAGGGCATACCCCTGTCTGCATCAATGGTACTGAGGTGGGGATGGTCAAGCGTATCAAGTTTCTGAGAGTGATGATCACCAACAATCTGTCCTGGTTCACCCATGTCATTATGACTCTCTGTACTAGGTCCTCATGCTTCAATTCCTGCTTGTAAGCTGGGAGGAGGAGTATTGTGATCTGATTTTCCAAAATTTGGGCAGGGATAAAGTGGTAGGCATCTTTGGTTGTAAAGCAAGGGTTGAGAATGTTTGGATCTCTGGGACAGGAGAAGTATTGATTGTAATTTGGCACATTCTTGATGTTGGCTCGGTTGAAGTCACCAGATATGATGCACAAGCCCTTGCAGTATTCTGTGTCAAGACTGTTTTTGTAGCATTATATACTTAATCAAGTGCACTCTTCACTTCCACAAGGGGTGGAATGCAGATCACTGTTGGGATAGTGGAGGTGAATGTGCGCAGCAGGTAGCAGGGTCAGCACTTTACTGTAAGATACTCTAAGGCCCAGGGAAACTGTAACTCACCAGGCCTCCACGCCTGAGCGCCAGGAGGGGTTGATTAGGAAGCGGACCCCCATTGCCCCTTGCCTTGCCTGGCCTGAGTACACGGAGTTTTCCATTTCAATGCGCTGAGAAGCCCTCAGGGTGTAAGGCACAGTCCAGTGTGGCAGGCACAAGCCATTTCTGTAAAACAGAGTCGTCTCTGCATTTGCTTTAGAGGGTGAATCTAGCTTTAATTGCTCTCAAGTGGTGGCCTTCATGAATCCATTCAAGGTCCATTTGATTTAGGTACCTCCTGATCGCTGCATTTTTATTTTCAGCTACTTTTATAATAAATTCCTTTGCTACTACTTTGGTGTTGTGGAAACGAGGTTTAGTGAAGTAAGTGAATCTACAAATCATTTTGAATGTGGCTGGAGAGGCAGTTGAAATATC
Source organism: Stegostoma tigrinum (assembly GCF_030684315.1). Classification (NCBI taxonomy): domain Eukaryota; kingdom Metazoa; phylum Chordata; class Chondrichthyes; order Orectolobiformes; family Stegostomatidae; genus Stegostoma; species Stegostoma tigrinum. The sequence continues at coordinate 1,393,335 of NC_081389.1, read as the reverse complement.
AGGGAGTGAAAATCTTTAGTCTCAAAGTAAGAGATTGTTCACACTGAGTGAGGAAAAATTTCTTCAGTCGGAGAGTTGTGAAAGTTTGGAATTATCCAACATGGAGAATGTGCATGTACAGCCATTGACAATATTCAGGGTTGAGATCAATAGATATATGGGTCCTGAGAGAATTAGATTGTCACAAAACTTTATTTCTGGTAACTGGGGGAGAGCTGGGAGGGCTATTAATAAACAGAGATAGCAGTTGCTTCTTTCAAAGCTTTTAAAGGTATCTGAGAGGTATGAAGTCACACCAGAATGACCTAACTAACCCTTATAGTTAACATTAAAAGCTCTCAAACTGCAGCAAACGAAAGAACATCTGGTGTAGATTTTAAAGACTTCAAATGCAATTAGTAGCATAGTTTACAGATGGAATGCTTTTAGGTTTTGACAAATTCCTTTCTGAATATAGTTGTGTAGCAAAAAGCTTATTTTACTGAATTCCACAATTAAAAAGCTTTCCCTATTCTTGAGAATTATTTTTGTGTTGGGGGCAGCTAAGGGATAGTCTTATTATTGATGGACTAGTGACCCAGAAACCTCAGTAATGTCCTGGTACCTAGGTTTGATTCTCACTATGGCGAAGGATGGAATTTGAATTCAATAATAATTTAGGATTAAGATTAATCATTGTGAGAAAAGCTCATTTGTTTCACTTGTATCCTTTAGCAAAGGAAAATGTCCACCTGATTTACTTTTGCGTGACCCCAGACCATATCAAAGTGAATGTTTACTATACGTTGTAAGGGCCTAGTAAGCCTCTCAATGTTTATAAAACCACTTCTTAAAAAAAATCTGAAAAAAGGGAATGAAACTGGATGGACCGCCTGGCATGGAATGCATCTAGAACTGCAGCAAATTCAACCCTGCAAAATCCTCCTTAGCAAAATCTGGGGACCAGTGCCAAAATTGGGAGAGCTGCCTCATTAGACTATTCAAGCCTGACTTGTATTCTCAGAATCATGTGCTAGGCAAACAAGATCCCTGTTCCTGGGATAATACGTTCCTCCAGTAGACAGACCCAGTAAAGGTGGCAATACAGTTGTACACGGTCTGGAGGAAGCTTCCCTTGGAAGTCCTAAAAATCGACTCTAAACAGCAGATCAAACATTGGCAAGGAAATCTCCTGGTGATCAGCACATCGCCCCACTCTTGACTGATGAATACACATTCCTCTGTTATATTTCACTGAGGATAGCTGGGGTTCAGAATTTACTGTATGTAGGGCAGTTCAAAGTCTATTACCAAGAGTGTTCTGGTAGCGACGAAGGATAGATGGAGATCAAGTTTGAAAGTAAGCTGGATGTGACTGTGCGCATCTACTACCTAGTAGTAAAAATCAGTGTAGGGGATGACACAACTACTTTAGAGCTCAAAACATAGCTTGTAGCACAGAGGACAGGAACTGAAGGATGCAGATCTTCACTGTCCACAATCTTTAATCTTTTTTGTTCACGCAAGATTTCAAAATTAAAATTCTTTAAATGAATGCTTTTTTTAAAAAAAATCTGTTCAATGATGTTATTACATACCTCTAGAGCAGGTGGAATTTGAATCATGGCCTCCCAGTCCAGAACTAGGGACGCTACCACTGCACCACAAGAGGGCAAGAACAGCTTGTTCCTGAATGATTGTAATGTGTTCGGAGGTGTAATGAGTTCTTCCTTTTTGTAAATGAACTTGTGCTGGAAATGCCAGTGTTCTGTGATAATGTAACATTTTAGGGTAGACTCAGTTCCAAAGGAATGTTAGATTTCACAGTTTGAAGGTTATATGCCCCCTGCCCAGAGATAATTTGGGCTAGTTACATGGTTTTTAGTAGGTCATTCAAGACAGTTCAAGGGTCATTGAAAAGAAGTTCAAAGGGACAATGAGATGAAAAGTCAGTGAGTATTGTGAGGGGGGATGGAAAAAGAGAAGGAAACTCCATGTTAGCATGCTTTTAACTATGCTGTGGGGAAGACAATTGAACTACATGCATTCTATATCTGGGACTCAGTTCAGTACAGTTGGATATTTATGTGTTGTTAGAACTCCAGGAAGATTTAAGATTTAGTGTTCGAATTGAGACTCCAGAAAAGCTGTGGCAGCTTGGAAGTAATGATGTGCTTCTAAAGGTTCAGTATAACTAGGCGTTGGAGTTGAAAAACCCAGAAGTAGTATTTTCTTAATGCAACTGAGCAAGATTGGAGCTTGGTAGTAAAAGCAGAGATAGGACTGGGTCAGTGAAGTCAGTTTTTATTGAAGATCTCAAGTGCACTTATAAGTGAATACTGCGTGCAGTTTTGGAGTCCAGGGAGATTTAGCCCCAGGGAAATGACCAACCAGATTTGGAGATAGCAACAACTGTAGATGCTTGAGTCCAAGTCAGTAGGGTTTCAGCAACTGGTAGGTAGCAAGCCTGTTCCAAGGATGCCCACCTTGAAGAAATTGTCCTCCTGCCTCCAAAAATCAGTGGATCTCTCTTCCACCCTGAAGCTCTTCGACCATGTGCTGAAACAAATCTGTTTCTGCAGCCACGTCTGCTTCGTCAGTACCTGTCTAAGCAGCTGGAACATCCCCCATGTACTCCAAACAGCATTCAGGCCATCCCAATTTAGCCTGAATCACGACAGTATATTCGGAGACTCCAGAAACTGTTTTCTGAGAATTCTCAGCTCGCACGCTTGCACTGCAGTTAGCCCTACCCAAGCTCGGAGCCTCTTTCCCAGATTTGTAAAGGACCTCTACTGGTTTTTTTTATTCTATACAGAATCCACACCCTCAACAAATGCTTTTTCTCTGCCCTGTCAGTCATTAAGGATCATTAGTACACCAAGTGTGCTTGTGCTTACCTCCAAACACAGACCTCCTTCACTACTATAGACCCCATTCCTATCCACAGCCGCCGCTTTCATTCGCTTGGTGCCATTAACCACACTGTTGCCTTGGCCACTCCCACAAAATAAAGAAAAGCCCAGTCCTGATGAAGGGGATAAACCCAAAATATCGACTTTCCTGCTCCTCTGCTGCTGTTCCTCTAGCCCCACACTGTATTGAACCAGAATGCGAAGATTCGTCAAGGCAGTCTGCCATCCAGCAGGGTCTTTGAAGGGCAGATCATTGAAAGTATAGAATTGTAATTGCTTATGAAGTTTAATGAGATTTGACAACCCTCCATATCGTTAACATCTGAACATTTTGTTGAGAAAACTCTCGGATCTGCTGTCTTCACATTTGATTTGATGTGAGGCGTGAGTGTTCTGGTGTTAGCATGATATTCTCCAGTGTAGATTATATTACTATTGTATCATTGTTGAGTAAAGTTTATTGCTATTGATTCAAAACTGGAATAGTGAAGCTTTGTTCTCCTGGTAGTCCCTTGGATCTTGCACTGGGTGATGGCAGATGTGTAGAGCATCAAGATAAATGAACCAACTTTGATATTGTTTTATCTTTGTCAGATTGGTTACTGAATTTTAGCCAGTTTTATTCAGTATTCGGGTAGATCCTTTACTAATTGGCTCCAAATGGATGGTTTTTGACTGTGAACAATCTAGAAAGCAGCAGTTACATACCTGTCTAACATATCTTAGAGCAGGTTGTTTGCTTAAAAAAAATTAGGCTCCAAAATAAATGAGCTCTGAATCCGTAGAGATGGTAACATTTGTGTGGTAACATAACGTGCTTATTACTGTTACTTGGAAATTACATTGTATTAATTAATCAAAAAGAATCTGATCTTAACTAATGTGGGTTATCGAAAGCATCCCCTCAAATAATAACTTGCCTGTCTTTGGAAAGATTGAAGTCATACATGAAGTACTGGTTTCAAGTGTTTTTCATTCCCTGGAGATGTGTATCTCTGACAAGGCCAGCGATTATTGCCCAACCCTCTTTATTCTTAAAAAGAAGGTGGCGGGCTGCTGACTTGAACAGCTTCAGCCTGTGTAGTTTAGGCACCCAGTGCTGGTAGGAAGGGTGCTTTAGAATTTTGACTCAGTCCCAAAGATATAGTTCCAATTTTTCACAGATGGGATGAAGGCATTGCTGGCCAGTCCAGCGTTTATTGACTGACCCTAATTATTTGAATCAACAATACTCCTGTGGGTATGGCGTCTCGTAGGCCAAACTAGGAAACTGTCATCTTTACCTTCCCTAAAGGACGTTACGGAACCAGATGGTTTTTTTCCGACAATAGATTCATGGCCATTATTAGACTTCTAATTCCAGATTTTTATTGAATTCAAATTCCACCATCTGTCATGACAGGATTTGAACCTGGGTACCCAGAACATTACCCAGGTCTCTGGGTCAACAGTCCAGCAATAATAGCACTTGGCCACACTGTACTCTGCAGGCAATCTGAAGCTGGCAATAGTCCCATGAGCCTGTTTTCTTCCAAAGCGTGATATGGGTCTGGGTTTCAGAGATGCTGTAAATGAACACAAGGTTAAGCTGCCATGTTAGAATATTGTGAAAGGTAACATAGGGCAGTATAAAGACCATATAAGGGAGCAACTGATACTGCTGAACAAATCTGCGACCAAGCCTGAATGTGTAACAGCAGGATGACCATTTAGCAGTGATAATTCCTGTGAATTGGTGACACTGACCAGGGAAGAATGTTGAAGAGTGGTGGTTATAAATGGGGACCAGATTTAACTGGTTAACTTTTTTTAAAGTTATATTGATCATTGGGATCGAGAAATAAAACTTGTTGACGGGGAGAAGTTAATTATGAAAAGCACTATTAACAAGATAATGACTAGATATAGTTAAATTTTTAGGGAGCAGAAGACTGATTTCATAAAATCATAGGATCCCTACAATGTGGGAACAACCTTTGGGTCTAGAGTCCACACCGACCATCCGAAGAACATCTCACCCAGACCCATAACCTATCCTATCCTGTAACCCTGAATTTCTCATGGCTAATCCATCTAACCCAGACATCCCTGAAGACTGTGGGCTATTAGCAGAGCCCATCCACTGGACTGTGGGAAGAAACTGGACCACCCCAGAGAAAATTCACACAAATACTGGGAAAATTTGCAAACTCTACATGTCCAGTTTCACCCTCGGAAGATTGTCTCTGGGTCCCTGGTACCATGAGGCAGCAGCGCTCACCACTGTGCCACCGTGCTTCCCGATGGAAAAATGCGTCTGAAGAGGACTAGATTTGATCCTGCTGTCGTCTTCAAACTACTTTTCAGTATGCTTTCAAGGTTAAATTCTGTGATTATCATGAAGTCTTTACCCTAAACTTTAGGCAAACAGAATATATAGTGCCATTATTCCAGAACCATGAAACTGTAGTGGAAAGTGCCAATTGTCATACTGTGTAAAACTTCCATATCTCTTTGTATCTTCCTTTATGCCCTTTTTACAACTTGCTCTCCTTACTGTCTTCATGTCATCTGTAAATTTAGCAATCATACTTTGTGCCTCATCCAGTAATTTGTATGAATTGTAAAAATTTCAGGTCCCACCATTATTACACTTTGTTCAGAGACTTTCTCTTTAATTATATGACAAGTGAGTTCCTGATCCCTAGCATTTTTCAGTATCTTTCATTTCAGTGAAAGTCTGTACATTTGCTCAGCTTCACCTCAGATAAAGTTTGCCTTCTATTTTGAAATGTGGGAGGTTCTGTCAATGCCACTTGCTGACTTTCGGAAAAGCAACCATATCTGGTGTGAAATGTTTTGTTGCAGTTCTAAGAAATCAAGTGTTAAAACGTCACATAAGCAGAAGTACCACCAGTTCTGCAAGGCAGGGATCAGCACCGAGCAATAGACTTCTTTAAACCACAAAAGTGAATAAGGTTGCTGTCAATGTTAAATCAACATCCTGTGTTAGCACAGTCCAAAGATATGCAGTCTAGGTGGATTGGCCATGCTAAATTGCCCGTAGTGCCCAGGGATGTGCAGATTAAGTAGGTTATGGGGAATGGGTCTAGGTGGGATGCTCATAGGGTCAGCATGGAATTGTTGGGCCGAAGGGCCTGTTAACACACTGTAGTGATTCTCTGATCTATGATGTCATTGCATGCCACTGGATCAGGTGGGATTTGAACCAGCTATCCAGCAGTTCTCTTCTAGCAACATGATGTGATCAGATTTTTAATGATTTTCAGTGTTTCGTTTAAGCGATTTGAAATGTAAAATTCCAGATGTGCATGAAATAATACATTAATTAGCTTATGGGTTTTTTGATAATATCACTTCATAAAGATCACAGCAAACAGTGTGCATTATTTTTCAGGTAATGTGGCATGAAGCTGGATGAACACAGCAAGCCAAGCAGCATCAGAGGGGCAGGAAAGTTTGATGTTTTGGGTCGGGGTTCTTCTTTCTGAAGATGCTGCTTGGCCTGCTGTGTTCGGTCAGCTTCACTCTGTTATCTCAGATTCTCCAGCATCGGCAGTTCCTACTATCTCTGCATTATTTTTCAGTTTGGTTACAGTGCTCAGATTACTGGGCTTTGTTCTAAAGCACACCCCCACCCCCTGTCATCCATTGTGAAGATATTAAATGGAGAATAGACGGTAAATTTTCACCAGCTGATTAATGTTCTGATAGGCTGTAACATCAATGTTACCTTTTTGTCATAGCCCATCAAATCCTACTGGCCAAACTGTAATAAAGATGGCTCCCATGATCAATACAGTAATATGAATAAGCAACTATACCCACTATGGATATCCTGATGCATGTCAAGCTAGACTCAGCTGTAGCTTCCGCTTTGGGGGATGTGGGGGTGGGGTATGCCTGATGTTTGGATTTGAACCTAGGACTTCTGAGTCCATCAAACAGATCATCACTTATTTGTATCACAACATTACAGCACTTTATAATTGTCATACTTTAGGAAGTGTAATATATTTTAAAACAGATCCAACATTTCCTTATATCTGATGTAAAGATGACCAACTATGGAAGCTATAAATAATTTAAAACAGGTGTAGAAAAGCATTTGGGTCCGAGCTTTACTTTGCTACCTACTTAAGTTCAGGAGACTGGATTCGAATCCAATCAGTGTTGCCCCTGCCATTAATCAATTCTGCACATCATGCCTTGACAGATGGTCATTTGTGAACCTTTGCAAATATTGACCTGGACTTAGTAGCTGGTCCACGAGGTTAGCCAAGTGAGTCTGCCAGCCCTGTGACAGAATGCCTTGCTTAACATGGGTCTCTTTAGTTGCTTCAATTGTCGCAAGACTTCAGTGAAAAAATGTATGGCATTTGTGTTTTATAATTTTGTTTTGCATTGTAACAGGCTCCCAGTGCACAAGCAATGAGATACTGGCTGCAAGAATTACAGCAGAAGAGGTGGGAATTCAGTAATAATGGTACTGCTGGATCAAGGGACAATAGAGTATCACCCCCACCCCCTTACTCAACTACTGGTCTAGTTGCTAAAGATGTAGGTAAGTCCTGAAAACGTTGGTTCCAACAGAGATTTACTGTTGTTTCCAAGGTGTAAAATGTAAGTAACTTGTGCATGAAGTAGTTTGTTTTGGTTTTGATTTTTAAAAAAAAAGCATATTTGTAAAAAGGCATTACAAAAAAGTCACTCAGTTATCATGGATAATATGAGCCTTGAATTTTGATAAGCAATGGAAAATCTGATCTCCCTTGTCCCAACACGATCATTTTTATTAGGGTAATAAAATGTGAGGCTGGATGAACACAGCAGACCAAGCATGTGCTCCTGAGATGCTGCTTGGCCTGCTGTGTTCATCCAGCCTCACATTTTATTATCTTGGAATTCTCCAGCATCTGCAGTTCCCATTATCTCTGATACATTTTTATTAGGGTGTAACTTTCCACCTGGAGGTTAATAACATAAACTCCTGGCTTGCTTTGGCAACACATTACAAGTTGCATCACAGACATGGTTAAGAAGGTGTTTAGCATGCTTGCCTTCACTGTTCTGATCAATGAGTATATGAGTTAAGACGTCATGTTGCTGTTATACAGGATATTGATTAGGCCACTTTTGGAATACAGTTCTGGTTGTCCTGCTGTGGGAAGGATATTATTGAATTACAGAAAGATTTACCAGGATGTTGATGGGCCTGGAGGGTTTGAGTTGTAAGGAGAGGCTGGATAGGCTGGGACCTTTTTCACTGGAGCACAGGACGTTGAGGGGTGGCCTTATAGAAGTTTATAAAATCGTGGGTGGCAGAGATAAGGTTAGTAAATGTCTTTCTTTTCGATAGGACAGGGAATTTCAAAACTAGAGGGTGTATTTCTAAGGTGAGAGGAGGAAAATTTAAGAGAGGCCTGAGAGGCAACTTTTTCACACAGATTAGTTCATGTGTAGAATAAACTGCCAGAGGAAGTCATAGAAGCAGTTATAGTTAAACATTCAAAAGATATTTGGACAGGTTCATGCATAGGAAAAGTTTGGAGGGATATGTGTCAAATGCAGGCAAATGGCACTAGTATAGTTTGGGGAACTTGTTTGGTGTGGATGAGTTGGACTGAAGTGTCTGTTTCCGTTCTGTATGACTCTGACTTAGTAATCTCATCGTTGAGAATATACCTTACCACTTCTTACACTATCAGTCTCCTTAAGGAAGGAACCACTTCACCTGCATTTACTAATAATTGGAATAGATACGTTGCCTTTCTAAGAAAAACTCTGACTTTGACATTCTGAACCTAAGGATACAGAAAAGATTAGCGTGGCCCATGTGCTTTTTTCTCTTCCCCCTCCAAACCAGGATGCTGCATTTTTACTCTAAGCTGGAGAATCATAGCTCCTTGAACTTTGGAAGCAGCAACCAGACTGAAGATGAAAACCCTGTTAATCCATTCTGTGAGCTGCTGGTTTAAAAATGATTGCCCTTAGCTTTTAATATAAATTTTCAACTGTCATTAAAATGATCTTTGGGGAATAAAAATTCTGTTTACTTTGCACTGTAGCTTGGTAGCTAAGTCGTAATGAGATTCCCATTCCTAAAGTGACTCTTAACAACCTGTCCTGAGGGGTACCACAAGTTTCGATCTCCGATACACCCAAAATTGCAGCCTTTCTGCAAGGGAATCAATGATGTACATTTGAATTAGGAGTGGATGTAGCCCACCTACTTCCTTGAGCCTGCTTAACTCATTTAGTAAGGCTATAGTTGATCTAATTACTGAACATTCCCACCTATTCCTAATAATCGTTTATCCTTTGCATATCAAGAATCTACTTGCTTGTGCCTTAAAAATATTCAGATTCTGGTTCTGCAGCTTATTAAGAAAAGGTTCCAAAGATTCATGAGCTTCTGAGGAAACATGTCTACTTGTATCTGTTTTGAATGGGCAACCCCTTATTTTTAAACATTAACCCTCCAGTTCTTTTTTTCTTGCAGCGGTAGAATCCTTCTATATGCATTCTGTTATAACACCTTGGGATCTGTTATGTTTCCCATCCTGTTCTAAAGCTAGGGCATAACCTATCCAGCCTCCTCTTATAAGGCAACATATCCATTCCAATTATTGTTAAATGCAGGTGAAGTGATTCCTTCCTTAAGGAGACTGATACTGTAAGAAGTAGTAAGGTATATGCTCAATGATGAGATTACTAAACCTTAAGTTACTCATATATTCAATTCCCTATGTGATAAACAATAGTATTCCATTAGTTTCCCTAATTACTTGCTGTACTTGTGTACTAACCCTTTATGATTCATATACTTGGACACACAGATATGAGATCTGCAATCTGTCATTATTTATGTTACATAGTTTTGTATTCTACCTGCCAAAATGGACAGTTTTATTTTTTGGCCCCAGTATCCTCCATTTGCCACATCTTTGCCCATTCACTTGACCTAGCTACATTCATTTGTAGCTTCCTTTGTTCTTCCCACAACGTCCTTTCCTATTTGTTGTTGTGCTGTGAATAAACTTAACAACAATACTTTCAATCTCTTCAGCAGTCATTTAGGTAAGTTGTAAAAACTTGAGACCCCAGCAGTGACCTGTGGCACACTATGCATTATATACTGTAAACCTTAGAAAGACCCATTTAAGCTGACTGTTCCCGGTCAGGTAGCCAAACCTTCACTCTTATCAATATGAGCCTATACTGTGAGGTTCTCTGCAGTGACTTTTGATGTTTTGGTTGGAAGTGATAGCCTGGTCTTATTATAAGTAGACTAATAATCCAGATATCCATCTGGGATAGGGGGTTCAAATATCATTATGGCAGATGTTGGAATTTGCATTCAACAAAAATAAAACCGGAATCAAAAGTCTCATGATGAACATTGTCGGTTGTCAGAAAAACTCATTTAGTTCACTAATGTCCTTTAGGGAAGGAAAGCTAGTATTGCCTTTTTCTGATGTCAGACCCACAGCAATGTGGCTGACTCTTAACTGCTCTCGGGCAATTAAGGATAGGCAATAATTGTTGGACTAGCCAGCAATGCCTGCAGTCCTAAAAATATCATACCTGTGATATGGGCATCACTGACTCTGCTAACATTTATTGCCCATCCCAAGCTGAACTTGAAAAGGTGATGAACTGTCTCCTTGAACAGCTGCAGTCCGTTTGATATAGGTACACTCACTAGGAAAGGTACTCCAGGATTTAGACCCAAGAATGGCAATGTATTCCAAGTCAGAATGGTGAGTGGCTTGGAGGTGATGGTGTTTCCATGTCTCTGCCACCCTTGTCATTAGAAATGCCAGTGGTCATGAGTTTGAGAGAATTCTTTGCGAATTTCTGCAGTTCACCCTGGAGAATGTACACAGTGCTGATACTGAATAGTGGTGGAAGGAGGGAACTTTTGTGAATTTGAATCAGGTAGGCTGTTTAGTCCTGAATGGTGTCAAGTTATTTTAGTATTGTTGTGATCCAGGCAAGTGGATCTTGCTCCTTATTGTATGCCTTGTAGGTGGTGGACCGACTTTGAGGAATCAGAGCATGAGTAACTTAAACTGAACTGGACTAACTATTTAAATATTCTGGTCATTGGTAACCTCACAGTCAATGTTCCCTTTAATTATTTTTTTCTGATGCATGGACGTTCGAGGTCTGTGCATGGAAGTGTCTTCCAAAAGTAGTAGAAAGTGCTGGGAGCATGTTGGCACACTGATTAGTCTGTATGGAACTTCTTAAGCTATTCTGAGGAACTCCAGTAGAGATGAATGAAACTGAGGTGACTGGCTTCCAACAACTGCAACCATCTCTGTGTATGAGCCAGGTATGACTCCAAGCGCAGTCTTGCCAGGGCTCCTTGAAGCCACGTTCTGTGGAATGTGGCCATGCTGTCAAGGGAAGTCACTGTCACTTCTTTGGGATTCAATTTGAATTTTTGACCACTTTTAAACTAGGCTCAGGAGTTTAGTGGTCCTGATGAAACCAACCTGAATGCCATTGAGCAGCACTGTCATGTTTCATTAGCAAATGCCTCTGGAAACCCAAGTGCAGTACATCTTGTAACCCATTTTCCACACCATGTTGCTTCAAAGAACCCCAACAGATTGGTTAGCCATAATTTCTCTTTCACAAAATGTTGATTCTGCCTAATTAGCTTGAACTTGTTTTATCAAGACACCTGGATCCTTAATAGCTTTTAATATTTTCCCAATGACAAGTGTTAAGCTAACTGCCCTGTTTCTGCTTTTGTCTCTCTGTTTTTATTTATTTTTTAACTGCTTTTCACTCCTGTAGCTCCTTCTGTGAATCTAGGAAATTTTCGAAAATTAAAATCAATGCACTATCTTACTAGTACTTTCATGTAAGGCCCTGCCATGGAATGTTCTATGTTTGGACTTTAACTATATTATGAAGAGGATAAGAAAGTTACATCGAGAATCAAAGTTATAACATTATTGAGGTAACAGTCCACTATTTGCATAACTGAGCTATTTGGTCGATGTCCAAGAAAGTATAGTCCCTAGTGCCAGAGCAAGATCTTGTTTGTAGTAAATGATACATTGTCTCATGACCCACTAGGGGTGTGTTGTGGAAATCAAGCCCCTGGTGTTGTGGCTAATGCAATAAGATTTAGTGAAACTATCAAAAGTCTCCACTTTACCTGACTGTTGAACTCAAATTAAAGAAAAAATCTCAAGTTTTCTGTACTCAACAAAGAAAGATTGTTTATTCTGAGCAAATTGCCTTTAAGTTAGAAACAGAAAATGTTGCTTTATAACTGTGTCACTTAAATCCTGCCCCTTGTTAAATTCCCCTTTCGCAAACATGTACAGGCAGACAAGACATGGATATGAAGGGCTCAAAAAGATTTTAAAAATACAGCGAAAACAGTTCAGTCATAGAATTCCTACAGTGTGGAAACAGACCACTTGGCCCAACAAGCCCATACCAACTTCTCCAAAGAGCATCCCTGTAACCCTGCATTTCCATGGCTAATTTCCCCTAGCCTACACATCCCTGGACACTAGGGGCAATTTAGCATGGCCAGTTAAACTGCACATCTTGGACTATGGGAGGAAACTGGAGCACCCAGAGGAAACCTACGCAGACACAGGGAGAATGTGCAAACTCCTCACAGACAGTTGCCTGAGGCTGGAATTGAACTCTGATCCCTGGTGCTGTGAGGCAGCAGGGCTAACCACTGAGCCAATGTGCCACCCCACTTTTCTTTTTAAAGCCTTCTAATGAGCCCCATCCATTGTCACCTCGCCTTATAGAAATTAGCCCCTGTGCAGTCCAGTTCTATGGCTCTAGTCTGGACCTCAGCGTTCAGTGAGCTGTTTTCTTTGGATTTTGTCCAGTTTTTCCAATAGTGTGTCACAGTGGCTCAGAAGTTAGCACTGCTGCCTCACAGTGCTAGGATCCTAGGATCAATTCCACCCTCTGGCAAGTATCTGTGTAGTGTTTGCATGGCCTCCCCATTTCTGCTTGGGTTTTGTCTGGATGCACCACTTTAGTCTAAGGATGTGCACGGAAGGTGAACTGGCCATGCTAAATTGCCCAGGGTCCAGGATGTGCAGGCTGGATTGATTAGCTGCAGTAAATTCAGGGTTATAGGGATGGGACAGGGTGTGTGGGGTCTGGATCAGACTAGGTTGCTCTTTGTAGGGTTAGTGTAGACTGGATGGGCAGAATGGCCTATTTCCACACTGTAGGGAGATTCTAAATCCTTTTAGTTCTTTGCTGTGGACACAAATTTGCTTGTTCGTTGATGCTGATATTCTTTTTGTTCTCTTGTTGAGAATTTGACTTAAATGTCTGAGGGTGTTTTACTCCTTTCACCAAAGTTTTAGCAGCAGAAACATGAGAGAGCTAGACACTTTTTGTTAGAGACTTTCTAATATCTGCATGACTGGGACAAGAATTGTAAATTCTAGTGCTTTCACCTTGCACATGAGAGATTTCTCTGCACTGGTCCCCCCACAAGCCATGGTCACCTGGTCTGGAGCAAATCAAAACATTACTGTCAGACAATTGCCCTGGTAAACAAACCAGAAATGAGGTGATCAACTCCAATGGACCCCAGAGTTTAAACGACAGGCGGGAGAATACAACAATGCTTCATTGGAGTGCGCTGATGCTGTTACCCAGCAGAGTAATGAATGTCTGAAAAATAATGAACCAGCGAGCCAACCATGGCATCAATAACCTGAGCTACCAATCTATGCAAAAACCTTAAATTGTCCCCTAGTTCAGAATCCATTGGCACCATAGTGTCTGCTTTGCTGCCTTTTTTCAGGAAAAGACTCAGTATGCTCCAGTAAACAACATTATTAAAAAGTTCAGACATCTCTTTGCGTGCTCTCATTGGATTAAAGCAGCAGTTTTTTTAGTTGCTAATCCATAACTAAGGGAATAAAGTGATCTTTATGGTAGGTGCGAAGGTATTGAAGTAGAGAAAAACTACAAAGCACTGAAAGATAACTTCTGCCAGCACTTTTGCTCAGAAAAAAATCTTTTTTTTGCCCATTTTAAAAAGTTGTGTGTTTCCTGTATTGCGTAATAATTAGCCCAGAAATTGCCAAGACTGGATGATTAGAGCTGGCTTTACCTGATTAGATCTAGTTGTCTATAATTGTATGGGAACTTTCTGCTGCTAGTCCATGATATCTAGTTTTGCTTTCTAGTATGAGTTTTAATGTATACTTCCTTTGCTCCCCTTTCTTAAAAGCCTATTTCTGTATGAAAACAAAATATGAATTCTATAATTGGCCGTAATGGATTATTTTTGCAATGAGGGAAGTTAGATGTCTGAGACATCATAATTGACTTTGTCTTGGTTAGGAATTCTCATTTCCCTCCTTCCCTTTTTTGGCCTCTGGCTGTAGGAATATCCAGTTAGGAGTGCTGACGTGGAATTCTTTTACAGTACAATTCTGGCTTCAGGATTCAAACCTCATTCCAGAAAAGTCTGCTTTCCTTTTTTCATTTTTAAGAAACCGTGTCAGCGAAAGCTTCACTCAAATCTGCTCCTAGCCTACAAATCGAGCAAGCATTTCTTGTTTTTGACAGGTTTACAGCTGTCAAAATGAGGCATGTTATATCACCTCATCACCCCTGGCATTCCTCAGTCTGAGTTCCCATTACAAATACACCATCTTTATACAATTCCAGAAGGTATTGGAACAGAAGTAAGCCATTCTGCCTATCTAGTCTGACCCACCATTCAGTGACATCATGGTTAATCTGATCATTGTCAACTCTACTCTCCTGCCTTTCCCCAGAATTGTTGATTCCCTTATTAATTAAAAAAAAGCTATCTCAACCTTGAATATACTTAATGACACAGCTTCTACAGCCCTCTGTGGTAACCCTTTTGAGAGAAGAAATTCCTTCTCATTCTTGTCATAACTGGGTGACTCCCTGTTTTGTAATGATGCCCAATGGTGCTAGACTCTTTCCCCCAAAGAGAAATAAGTTCTCAATGTCTCCATATGTTTCAATAATGTTTTGTCTCGTTCTTCTAAACTCCAATCAGTACAGACCCAAACTACTTGTAAGAAAAATCCCTCATGCCTGGGATCAACCCAGTGAAATACTCTGGACTGCTTCCAATGCTAGTGCACCCTTCCTTAGATAAGAGACCCAAAAATGTCCATGACATTCCAACTGTGATCTGTGCAGTGCCTTTTATAGTTTTAGCCAGACTTCACCGTATTTGTACATATTCCATTCCCTTTGAAATTAAGGCCAACATCCCATTTGTCTTCCCTACTAAGTGCTGAACTTGTATGCTAGGTTTTTGTGATTTATACATGAAAACTCCCCAAATTCTCTATGCAACTGCTTCCTGCAGACTTTCCCCATTTAAATAATAATTACTCCTATTTTCTTGACAAAGTCAATTACTTCAAATTTTCCCACATTAATATATATTGTAAACAATTGGGACCCCCAGCATTGATGTCTGTGACACTCTACTAGTTACAGGCTGCATCCTGAAAACGCCCACCCCCATCCCAAATCTCTGTCTTGTATTAATGAGTCAATCCTGTATCCAAGCTAATGCACTACTCTTAACACCGTGCCTCTTAGCTTAAGTAGGCTTAGGCTTTGCTGAAAGCCTTTTAATGGTTTATAATAGAACAGATGTATAACAATAGAGCACAGAACAGGGCTTCATCCCACCATGTCTGCATCAACTGCGATGCCATTCTAAACGGAACCCATCTGCCTGCACATGTCTGTAAGCCCCAGTTCTCTGCCTGTTCATGTGCCTGTCTGAATGCCTCTTAAACACTGCTATCATATTTGCTTCTGTCAGCTCCCTTGGCAGTGCATTCCAGGCATTTACTGCCCTCTGTGTAAAACAAAACGACTGTCCTTGTACAAGCGAGTTTTGAGAAGATTTGTAGCTCAGGTTGAGGTTCTGGATGTAAGTTTGCTCGCTGAGCTGGAAGGTTAGTTTTCAGACGTTTTGTCACCATTCTAGGTAACATCATCAGTGAGCCTCTGACGAAGCGCTGGTGTTATGTCCCGCTTTCTATTTATCTGTTTAGGTTTCCTTGCGTTGCTGATGTCATTTCCTGCATTGATGTCATTTCCTGTTCTTTTTCTCAGGGGATGGTAGATTGGTTCCAAACTCATTGATTTGGAGCCAGTGTGTTCCAAACGCATTGATTTGGAGCCAGTCTACCATCCCCTGAGAAAAAGAACACAAATGACAACACCAACGCAGGAAATGACACCACCAACCCAAGGAAACCTAAACAGATAAATAGAAAGCGGGACATAACACCAGCCCTTCGTCGGAGGCTCACTGATGATGTTACCTTGAATGGTGACGAAACGTCTAAAAACTAACCTTCCAGCTCAGCGAGCAAACTCGCATCCATGTCCTTGTACATCTCCTTTTAAGTTTTCCCTCGTCACCTAAACCTATACTATTTAGTATTTGGCATTTCTGCCCTAGCAAAAAGAGTCTCCAACAATCCACCCTACCTGTGCCCTTCATTTCATCTAATTCTACATAACTCTGAAGTCATAACTCAGCCTCTGATGCTCCGATCATGTTGCAGGGTGGAACAGGTGTGAGGGAGTAATTGACCTATTCATACTGCTAGTTCCTGTGGTTTGGTGTTTCTCCCTGTCTCTGTGTGCGTGCATCTCTGTCTCTCTATCTCTCTCTCTCTGTCTTCCTCCCACAGTCCAAAGATGTGCAGGCTAGGTGGATCGGCCATGCCAAATCCAAGTTTGTCCATCCTGTCCTTACGGTTAATGCATTCCAATCCAGGTAAACCTCTTCTGCACCCCCTCCAGAGCCTCCGTATCCTTCATACTGTGCAAGGCATTCTGAATGTGACCTGTCTAAAGTCTTATACAGTTGCTGCTTGTCTTGTCAATTTTTATATTCGATGAAAGCATGCATGCCGTATGCCGCCTTTACCACTTTATTCACTTGTGTTGCCCTTTCAAGGAGTTATGGATTGAGACCTCAAGATCTCTCTGTTTATCAATACTCCTAAGATCTGGCTATTGACTTTCCTGTTGCATCTGACCTCCCAAAGTGCATCATCTCTTACTTGTAAAGGTCCTTGTGAAATGCTTTGGTAATGACTTAGGTAGACATTAGCCACTACCCTACTCTCAACAATTATCTTTGTCACTTCTTCATCCAAATTTGAGACAAGATCTGCCCCCAACAAAGCCTTGCTGACTACTCTTAATAAGTCCATTCTTTTGCAAATGTGAGTAAATCCTTTGCCTAATAATCTTCTTCAGTAATTTCCGTACCTCTGATATAAGCCTCACCAGCATCCAATTTTCTCGGCCATCCCTGTTGCTGTTAAACAAAGGAACAACATTAGTTATTTCCCACTCTTCTAGGGCCTCACCTGTGGCTAAAGAGGATTCAAAGATCTCCATCAAGACCCCAGCAATCTCCTCCCCTGCCTCTTTCAGTATTCTGGCATAGATCCCTTGGGATTTGCCCACCTTAATGTTTTTCGAGACACCCAACCACACCACCTACTCAATAGCGAATGCCCTACAATATCAACATAGCTTTCCCTAATCTCACCGTCACCCATTACCTTATCCTTGGTAGATGCTGATGTGAAGTACTCATTAAGGATCTTACCAACTTCCTCTGGGTCCAGGCATAAATTCCCTCTTTTGTCCTTGAATAGACATACCCATTTCCTAGCTACCCTCTTGCTTCTTATACCTTGGGATTCTCCTTAATCTTACTTGCGAAGGACATTTTATGGCCCTTTTTTACCCCTTCCTAATTCCTTGTTTAAATTCTCTCCCATTTCCTTAATATTCCTCAAGGGCTTTGTCTGATTTCAATTTCCCTAACCATACATATGCTTCCTATTTCTTTTTGACAAAACTTCCAATATCTCTTGTTCAGAGTTCCTGTATCATGCCATCCTTATCTTTCTTTCTCTCAGGAACATGCTTTCTCCCAATTTGGAACTTCTGCCAGCGGAGCAATCTTATTCTAACTCTTATTCATAATTGTTTTAAAACTTATGGAATTATGATCATGCTTCCCCCATTGAAGCTTTGATTGCCTGGCCGAGCTCACTCCTCAATAGAAGGTCTAATATGGCCCTGTCCCTAGTTGGACTGTCTACATGTTGTTCCAAGAAACCCTCCTAACAAATACTGTGCCATCTAACCCCTGGCACTAACGGAGTCCCAGTAAATATGGGAGAAGTTAAAGTCGTCCGCTACAACAAACCGGTTGCTTTAATATCTTTCCATGATCTGCCTATGTATCTGTTTCTCTACCTTATCTAATAGACTCGATTCCCAGTGACATCAAACTAATTGGCTTATAAGTTAAGGAAGAAATAAAGATGGGGAGGGCTCAGCAGAGGTTGTTAAAGCTTCCAGAATAAGTAATAGGACAGAGTATGGAAAGACCCTGCAATTTAACCTTGGGCACAGCACAGAAGGGGACAACTGTGACTGCCCCCTTCTCAATGCAGGACTGAGGGTGTTGTACTTAAATGCATGCAGTATATGAAACAAGATAAATATTTACCAGGGTACAAGCTTTGTATTGCACATTTAAATTGGCAGTTATGCTATTGTGAGTATCACAGAGACCTGGCTGCAAATTGATTGGGGCTGGGAGCTATATATCTACAGATAGACATCTAATCGCAAGGACAACCGTATGGGCAGAGGGTATGTGTTTGCAATGCTAGTGAATGAAATTATTTCGATATAAAGAAGTGACGTGGAGTTGGAAGGAGTCAAATCTATGTGGGTAGAGTTGAGGAACTGCAAAGTGAATAAAATCTAATGAGTTTTGAGAAACATGACTACTAAGACCTGAGGGGGGTGCTGGCCAGAGTTGATTGCCTTCCCTGCTAGACTTCTGTTACAGTGGAGCAGCAATGGCAGGATTTTCTGACTAGGTAATTCTGGAGGTGCAGCAGAAATTCTTCCTCATGAAGACGCAGCACTTCAAAGGGGAGGATGAATCAACTTCAAAGGGAAGGATGACAGTGGAAGTCAGGGACAATATAAGATCAAAAGAAAAAGCGTACAGTGTGGTGAATGAAGATTTGTGATAAACCAGAGGTTGCCAACCCTCTTAAAACCCAGCATAGGATAACTTTTTTAAAAAAGCCAAAAGGAGAGATAATGTTGAATTTTGAATAACCTAGCTAGTAACATAAAGAAAACTTTGGATGTGAGTTTGCTCGCTGAGCTGGAAGGTTAGTTTTCAGACGTTTCGTCACCATTCTAGGTAACATCAGTGAGCCTCTGACGAAGCTTCGTCGGAGGCTCACTGATGTTACCTAGAATGGTGACGAAACGTCTGAAAACTAACCTTCCAGCTCAGCGAGCAAACTCACGTCCAGAACCTCAACCTGAGCTACAAATCTTCTCAAAACTTGCTATAAAGAAAATTACAAGAGTTCTTTTTAGATATCAAAACGGTAAGACAGGGGTAAGGGTGCATTGGATCACTGGAAAATGAGGCTGGCAAAGTGGCAGTGGGAAACACAAATGACAGAGGAATTGAATAAGTACTTTGCATCAGTTTTCATAATGGAAGAACCACTACCATACCAGAATTTTGAAAGTCGGGGGCAGAAGTGAGTGTAGTAACCATCACTAAGGAAAACGTGCTGAGGAAGCTGAAAAGGTGGATGGGTAGGGAAAAGACCTGGGTCAGATGGACTATACCCCAGAGACCTGAAGATGTTTGTGGAGGCATTGGTGAGGATCTTTAGGAATCACTAGATTTAGGGAGGGTCCAAGGGGACTCAAATGTTGATATACCACCTCTGCTTTAGAAGGGAGGGCAACAGAAGACAGGAAAGATAAGTCAGTTAGCCTGACCTTGATGGCTGGTAAGATCTTAGAGTCTGTTGTTAAGGATGAGGTTGTGGAGTATTTGGAAGTGCATGGTAAAATAGAGCTGAGTTAGCATGACTTCTTCAAGGGGAAGTCATACCTGAAAAATCTGAATTCTTTGAGAAGATAATGAGCAAGTTATACAAGGGAGAGCCAACGGATCTGATCTGTCTGGATATGCAGAAGTCCTTAGACAACAGGAGGCTCCTTAATAAGATAAGAATGTATGATGTTAGTGACAAGGTATTGGCATGGATAGAGGATTAGGCTGACTGACAGAAGGCAGAGTAGGATTAAAGGAGTCTTCAGGATGGCAGCTGATGACTAGTGGGGTTCCACGGTGGTCAGCATTGGGACACAGCTATTCATGTTATACATTAACGATCTGTGCAAAGGAACTGAGGGCATTATTGCTAAGTTTGAAGAATACATGTGTGTTGAGGAACAGATAGTGTTGAGGAATTGGGGAAGTTGCAGAAGGGCTTGGATAGGGTAGGCAAGTGGCAGCCGACCAGCTGATGGAATATAATGTGGGAAAGTTTAAGCTGTGGTGAACCTTGATAGGAAGAGTAGAGGCATAGACTATTTTCTAAATGGTTAAGCGTTTGGAAATCTGAAGCACAATGGGACTTAGGAGTCCTAAGCTCTTAGGACTCTCAAGGTTAACATGCAGTTGACAGTTAGTATTTGCGATGTTAGCATTCATTGCAAGAGAGCTAGGATAAAACATCAGAGGTATACTGCTGAGGCTGAATAAAGATGTCAGACTTCATTTGGAATACTGTGAGCAGTTTGGGGCCCCATACTTAAGGAAGGATGTGCTAGCCTTGCAGTGGTCCAAATGAGGTTTACAATGAGCCTGGGGCTGAAGGGCTTGTCATATGAGGAGCGGTTGAGGACTCTTGGTCTTACTTGGAGTTTGTAAGGAAGGGGGGAGGGGGTGAGTGGGTGGGTAGTGGTGGTGGATGAGGGGAGGCAGAGGGAGCGGAATCTCATTGAAACTTACAGAAGACTGATGGGCCTGGAGATAGTTGATGTAGGGAAGATGTTCCTATTTGTAGGAGAGACCACAGCCCAAGAGCACAGTATCAGTGAAGGG
The DNA here is from genome assembly GCF_030684315.1 of Stegostoma tigrinum. NCBI lineage: Eukaryota > Metazoa > Chordata > Chondrichthyes > Orectolobiformes > Stegostomatidae > Stegostoma > Stegostoma tigrinum. The sequence continues at coordinate 1,372,443 of NC_081389.1, read as the reverse complement.
TCAACCCTTTAGAACTGAGATGAGGAACTTTTTCAACCAGAGGGTAGTTAATCTGTGGAGACCAAGTTATTGAATGTATTTAAGATAGAGATTCTTGATTGATAAGGGGATCAAGGATTGTGCGGAGAAGGCAGGAGAATGGGGGTGAGAAACACAGCTGTGATTGAATGGCAGTGCAGACTTGATGGGTTGTGTGGTCTAATTCTGCTCCTATATCTTATCCGTATATTTGATGAAGTTCTTATTGACCACCTTGATGTTACTTGCAAGTTTACCCGCTTCGTTTTCCTCTTTTTTTAAGTCATCTTTTGGTTTTTAAAACCTACCCAATCATTTTGCTTACCCACTAAACTTTTAATTGGATACTGTCTTTAATCTTCCTGGTTAAACAAGGTTGGTTTCCTTTCTTGCAATGTTCCTTTCTTATTTGGATTGTGTGTCATGAACTATTTTCTTAAATGATTGCCATTCGTCCTCAGCTTCATTGCTGCTAAACCCCTTTCCCAGCCCATTCCAGCTAGATCCACACTCATTACTTTGTGATTGTGCTTATTTACATTTAGCACGGTTGTTTTCAACTCTGATTTCTCTTTTTGACCCTGAATGCTAAATGGTTCCCGAAATCAATTAACTTCCTTCGACCCCAGTACTGGTGTCGGTGTGCCATGAACTGAATTCTCACTGGTTTAATGATATTCAGATAGAGACTTAGTTTGATCAGGAAGGCAGTTGTGTTGTGTCTGCTGAAGAATACATTGCTATAGAAAATGCCCAACTGTCTTTTAAAAGACAGTTGGGCACATTTTTAGAGCCTGTATTATGATGTTTGGTTTGAAAATACAGGATTTTCATTTTCATTAAAAACATAATTATGAGATAAGCCATGTTTATAAACTGGTAGGTTAGTTTTGGATTGCCAATGGAATGCTTTTTGTGCAATATCATTTAAAAGTTGGAATTGTCTTGTAGTACATTAATGGTGGCAGAATTCTACATTGGCACAGGAAGCACAGATATCAAGTGGTGAGGAAAAAAAAGCAATTGAGTTCAGCAGCATTTCTCTTCGAGTTAATGCCTGTATATGGCCAAATGATCAGAGCAACTCCTGCTTCTTTATACTGTTGCCCATTTTATTTTTTTATATGATCAACTGTATACTAATCACTGTTACTGGTTTTGGATCGGAGCAATGCAAACTGATCAATGTTGGAGCTGATTAAATGTCAGTTCTTGTTGAATGAGTGAATGTGCTCTAAAATTAAGCATATGAAACTGACACTTGCTTCAATTAGATCTGTTTGTTAGTTTCCATCCCTTGATCAGTGCTTGCTTGTGTGTTTCTGGTCCTGATGAGAGCATTTAATTTTGTGTTGGCCTCTTGGGCCCACTTTTGGAACTGACTTCAAGTTGTCCAGATTCCATTCACGATGAATTGTTGAGGAAATCTTGAGTCCACTGGTCTGGAGATTTGAAGCCAGGTCCTAGATGGGTAATAGAGTGTATAACCATTGCACAGATAAAATTATTATCGGTCAGCCATATTTAAGAAGCAAAGGAACCAACTCTGCAGCTGTTTTGGGAAAACTAGTGATGGCATGCAATCTCATGATGCCATTAACTGTTTCTAATGTATCACTTATGACAGAGATGGCCAAATCAAGTCAGCCTCCCTATCCCCGTATTTACAACATGGTAAAATTAAAACATTCAAGACCTTCAAAATTGACCCCAATGATTCCTAACCAGACCTTTTGAATAACCAATACAAGACTTTGTGAATAACTGGTACCAGACACCTGGTTTATAGCTTAAACAAAAGAATAAAAATTTGTTATTTAATGCAATAGCTTTAACTTAGCAAAGTTAAGCAACAAGTTAATCTAATTGAATTTAAATTTTTAAAAAAGCAATCTTCCTTGATTCTAGTCCCTCTTCTGTAAAGATAGACAAACAGACACAATTAAGGAATAAATCAACAGGAAAATGAGAGCGATGTAACTGATTAGTTCACTTCAGCTGGTTCCACAATCTCTAAAATCACAGGCAAATAGGATAGAACCTTTCTGGGCTTCTGACAACGCCAGTCAATGCAAATAGCTTCCAACAGGTTCGGTGGGATATCCATTTAATTCTTATAACTGAAATTCTGTTTTCCAAACTTCCAATAAGTTGATAATGGGAGGATAACCAGAGAGCAATCAGATCTCCTTGAAACAATTCTTCTGCCAAAAACACAGCTCAAAACCAGTGCAATCTTTGGATTCTCTTTTCTCTTTCGATATTCCCTTGGCACCAAGCTCCCTGTGAGGTCCCGGTTAACCCTAAAACATCTGCCAGCCGTTTGATTATAATGCTTCTTGTGCGTCAAAGCACTTTTATAGAGTACTTTGAGCAAGAATCAACCTGCAGTTAACTGCTAGGCCTGACCTCAAACAAATACAAGTTTGCTCGTTCTGTTTTTTTAGAACAAGCTGCTCCTTGCAGCTCAGAGGTCAACTTCACCTCCCAGCTCATTGTTCATAACTCCAAACCAAAAGTAATCAAAACAATGAAAGTTTCAACACACTAGACAAGATAATCTAAGCAGAAAATATGATAGAAAAGTTTGCTTTAGGTTTCTTGAGAATTCCGAGTGTTTCACAGTGGAATGTGAAGCCACAGTCATACAGCATGGAAACAGATCCTTGGCCCAATTTGCCCATGCCAACCAGATCTCTCGCATTAAATCTGTTCCATTTGTCTGCATTTGGCCCACATTGCTCTAAACTTTTTCTATTCATGTACCAGTCCAAATGTCTCTTAAATGTTGAAATTGTACTTGCACCTAACACTTCCTGTGGCGGTTCATTCACACAATAACCACCCTCTGTGTGGAAAAAATGCCCCAAGCTCCCTTTTAAATCTTTCTCCTCTCACCTTAATTATGCCCTCTCGTTTTGAACTGCCCTACCCTAGGGAAAAGACCTTTTGGTATTCAGCGTATTTATGCCCCTCATGATTTTGTAAACCTCAGTAAGATCACCCCTCTACACTCCATTGGAGAAAGTCCTAGCCTATTCAGCTTCTCCTTTATAATTCAAACCCTTTACTACTGGTAACATCCTTGTAAATCTTTTCTGCACCGTCCCCAATTTAATAATGTCCTTCATATACCAGGGTGACCAGGACTGTATTCAGTACTCCAAAAATGGCCCAACTAATGTCCTGTACAACCTCAACGTGTGCTCAGTGGTTTTGAACAGTGAAGGCAAGGGGCCAAATGCCACCTTAGCTGCCTATCTGTGACACAATTTTCAAGGATTTGTGCACTTCAACTCCTGGGCCTCTGCTTCCATCACTTTTTAAGGAAGGGAGCGACTATGAATATTTTTAAAGCACAGGTTGGATTTATAATAGACAAGGAATGCAAGGCTTTTGGGGTAGGCGGGGATATGGAGGAATCGGATAAGTCATGATTTTATTGAATGGCAGAACAAGCTTGATGGGTTGAGTGGCCTATTTGTACTCCAAGGTTATATGTTCATCTATTTTTTGGTGTTCTGAGACAGGACTTCTGGTTTTGTTTATACCAATATTAAAAAGTTGTAAATCATTTGGATGAGATGGCTGGTTTAGGAACAAGATGCTGTTGGACTCTTTAAGCCTGTTAAACAATTGAATTAAAATAGTGATGATCTGTATATGAAATCAATTAATCAATTATGTTTTATATTCCTTAATACTCTTTTGCCAGACAAATTTGTCAATCCAGTTTTGACATTTTAATTGATACCCAGCCTCCTGTTTTATTTTTGGTGTGGGGAAGAGGGTGGCGGAGGCAAGAGCAATTCCAGGTTTCCACTACTCTTACCCTACTTCAGAATTAGCGACTTCTGTGCTGGTTCAGACAATTGAGTTTCACAATATTTCCTACTTGCTCATTTATAGATAAATTCTATCCATCTTTTTTGGACCCACTTTTGTGAATAAATGTGTTGATCATTTTGAGCGCAAATGTTCATAAATGGCACCATGATGAATGATCAGTGTATTGTTGTGACATTTAACTGCTTAAAGAATGCTGATAGAGCTGTGTGCTCTTCCCTGAATAACTGCATGGGACCTTCACCTTTCTGTGAAAATGACAGTCAGTTTACCCACTCATCTGAAGATGGTGCATTGTTTCACCAGGATGTCAGTTTGAATTGTGTGCTTACGTTCTTGGAGGAAAGTACACATTTTCAACTTTCATCCCTTTAGGAATGATTGTATATTGAGACATTGAAACAAATTATAAAGCCATAAATATCTTTTGGTGTAAGAAATCAGAATGAGCAGTTTCTTCAAAAGCATGTAAAGCTGAACTAAGCTAGTTTTTGCATCTTCTATTAACATTTAGAAGTCTGAAATGTTAGATTGGGAAACAGCAGTATAATGAATGTCTGTACTAATAGTATTATTATTTTCAAATAAAAAAGTATTGTGATCCCAGCTGAGGGTAATACTGGATAAGTCAGATCCCAGATTGAAGCCTGACTTGGTAGATCTGGAGTTTTAGAGCTGGATGAACACAGCAGGCCAGACAGCGTCAGAGGAGCAGGAAAGCTGATGTTTTGGGCTTGGATTCCTCTTCAGAAATGGATTTCTGAAGAAGGATCTGGACTGGAAATGTCAGCTTTCCTCCCCCTCCGATGCTGCCTGGCCTGCTGTGTTCAGTAATGTCACTTTAGAAAGATTGTAAGCCAGCCATTTAAAAAGGAACATTTAACCCTTTCTCCAGTAAAATTTCTCAGTCACTGAAAATAAACGAAGTAGCACAAACCTGGAACTCACTGCATGTATGGTCTAAAAGGCTGAAACTGTCATAACATTTAAGTATCTATTTGTGCTTTTGCTGTGCATTGGCATACGAGGCTCTAAATCAAGTTCTGGAAGATTGGATTAAAATAGTTAGGTGGTTGCTTTTGACTGATGTGGTTGCAATGGGTTGAATGAATTTTTTCTGTGCTGTAGATTCTAATTTCAATTCAGTCTGGAGATTTCTACCAACTCTCTCAGCCTGGAAACATCTACAATCTAATTGCTGTTTTTATATAGACAAGTTCTTCTGAACGGAAACCTGATTCTTTCTGGCCTTGTGATGATAAAAGTTCCATTTGTGAACATTGCATCATTTGACTCCCCAGGTAGCTTGCTAGCCATTTAAATTGGGTTTGCTTGGAAATGATCGAATTCGCTTCTCAAATAACTTTCTGAACTTCTCAAACCAATACAAGTCACCATTTCAAAATGAAGTCTACAATCCATTTCTCCTTATCTTTTAAATCAAGATTCCAAATAATAACAATATGCTGCCAACCTCTCTCTTTTTTCATTCATTCATAGGATGTGCTTGTTGCCTACCGGGCTAGCATTTATTGCCCCTCCCTAATTGTCATCCTCTCAAGGGCAATGAGCTATCTTCTTACACTGCCGTGGTCCATGTGCTGTACTCAGATCTGCAATGCTACCAGGGAGGGAATTCCAGGTTTTTGTCTCAAAAACGCTGAAGGATTGGCGATATATTTCCAAATCAGGATGGTGAGTGGCTCTGAGGGGAACTTGCAGGTGATGGTGTTCCCATATACCTGTTACTGTCATCCTTCAAGATGGTAGCAGTAATGGATTTGGAAGGTACTGTCCTAAGAACTTTTGAATTTCTGCATTGCATCTTGTTGTGGTACACACTACTGAGCATAGGGGGAGTAGATGTTTGTGGTGCCAGTCAAGCGGACAGCTATTTCCTCGATGGTGTCAAAGCTTCTTGAGTGTTGTTGGAGCTGAACCCATCCAGCTAAGTGGAGAATATTCCATCTCACTCCTGATTTGTGCCTTGTACATGATGGAAGGTACTGGGGAGTTGGAAGGCTGTAGTACTCTTGGTCTCTGGTCTGCTGTTACCACTATTTATATGGCTAGATCTGGTCAATGGTAATCCCAAGGATGCTGACAGTGGAGTGTTGCTTGTGCTCATCAGGCTGTGAATGACTGCACAGAGGAAAACATTGAATCTACTGACCTTTTATTTAGCTTTGCCGTTCTTGTTGACACAAGGCACCAACAAGTGTTCTGCTTAAGTTGTGCAAGTCTGTTGCTAAATTGTATTTTCTCTGTTCATTCCAAAACGTTCAATTTAACCTTAGTAACAATTATCTATTACAAATGTGATTTTCTACCTTTCCACCGGTCATCTTAACAGTGTATGAGCGATATTGTCAGTATATACTGAAAGTGTAAGTAAGTGACATAGAATCAGGCACCTAAAATGCAGTTCATTTACAGACTGATGTTGAGAATAAGATCAAGGAAACTATACAACATATTGTTGCCATCCAATTTCAAAAGATACAAATTAATGGATACTGTTTCTTGAAGTTTTCTATGTGTAACGGACAGATATTTGTTAAATTCTGGAGGGATTTATTTACAATGAGCCAGTAAGTATGATAAACAGAACCACAGCTGCATGTGTTGTGAAGGAAGTTATGCTCCAATTGTAAAATGGAAACTGAGTGCTGAATGTAATGACATTTTTCTTATGAATTCCAGATTTTTAATATTTGCTTGTCCCTGCTACCTATTTCTAATGTTAAAACATTAATATACAAAGTGATGTATTGACTTCATTTTTATTAAAAAAAAGGCATTTCTCCTGTTTTGTCTCCTACCAGTTCTTTTAGGGAAGGAGAGCAGTCACTTTGTGTGGAATATGCTTGGAGTAGACTGCTGAACTATTTCAGTCAAGAGTGTACCATCAGTTATTTGATGGAAATCAGATTTTGTGTAGTTCTGCAGTTTTGGCTTAAGGAACATATTTAAAAACCCCTGTAGATGGAAGATTGGCTTTGGGAAGCTAGGAGATCAGTTTCTCACAGAAGATTTTCCAGCCTCTTGGAAAATTTATTTATGTAATTGATCAGTAATAAACCCCAGGTTGTTGATAAGCATTGTAAAAGTCGTGTCACTTTCTCTTGTTAATGAGTATTTTTCAGCACTTGTATGAATGTGGTCTGCCACTTTTCAGCCCAAGCCTGAATGTTGTTCAGTTATTCCTAAACATGAATACTGACTGTTTTGATATCTGAGGATTTGCAAATGGTACTGAACACTAATTATCAGATATCACCGTTTAATGACTTTCCCTCTAACATAAAAGTAGCTGTTGAAAATGATTAAGACTTGCCACAATGTAGGATTCTTGAAGTGACAGCCTGTGGGTGTGTTGACTGGCCTCCAACATGCATAGCTCTCTTCCTTTTTAACAGACAAGATTCTAATTAGTGGATAGTTTTACACTGATCCACTTGTCTTAATTTTTGATAGGGATTCTTGATGGCAGTAGTCCTTGAAAGGCTGCCTTGATGGCAAGGGCAATTATTCTCACCTCACTCTTAGGATTCAGCCTTTTTCTGCATGTTTGGAGCAGCCTGTGAGGAAGTTGAAAGATTTATCTTCATCTTGTATCCTTATTTTACTTGTGCCCTTTAACAATGGGCTGAAACCTTGCTGCAGATCTTGAGCCATTTGAATTGTGGAAGGGTGAAGAAAAAAAAAAATTAATTCATAAAATATGGTTTCTTGAATATCATTCCTATAATCAAAACCAAAAGAACTGTTGATGCTTTAAGTTAGAAACAAAAACAGAAATTCCTAGAAAAGCTCAGCAGGTCTGGCAGCATCTGTGGACAGGAATCAGTTAACATTTCAGGTTGAGTAGCAGTATATCTGTGTCATCTATATCACCCAGTTTGAAAATGCATTTGGACAATACTTTGATCTTGCACTATCTGAAAGGATAATGCAACAGTTCAGTAGGAGCTTTCAAAAGGCAGTTGGGTAAAATTTTAGTGTAGAAAATTGCTGAGCTATGGGGGTGAATAAGGGTAGCAACGATCTTCTGAAATTTGATCTAAATTGTGGTTTTTATTAGTCCGGAGTTCCTTACGTGCTAAAATATATTGGTATTGTCACCATGAATCAATAGCTAGTGGGAAATAACATAACATGACTTAAGGTCTGAAGCCACCCTAGATAGAAACGTTGTAAAAGAATTTTATTGTGTAATTTTGCCATGTGCCGTATGTAATCACCATAAATGGTTTTTATACAATTAATGGTGGGGCCAAGAAATGTTGCCAAACAGAGGCCTAGGGTGCAGTTGCATAATTCCTTTTAAAGTGGGGTCACAGGTAGACAGAAGCAAAAACACAAATTGATGGAAATTCTCAGCAGATCTGGCAGGGTCTGTGGAGAGAAATCAAGGTAGACAGTGCTGCAGGCGGTGTTTGGCACACTTGCCTTTATTGGTCAGTACATTGAGTACAGCTAGTTCTGCTATAATGTGTGTTTCATTAATGCAAATTGGCTGTAACACGATTGTATGGTGAACACCGTTTGGATAACGTAAACTTGCTGCTGTATAGCTATAACAATTTTCTATAGCAATTTCCTTGTGATTTTCTACAGAGTGAGGTCACAAAAGAAGGCAACTATTGCATTATAGGAAAACTACCTGCATAAGACTTGGGATGTCATGATGTAGCTGTACAGGGCACTGGTGATGCCACTTTTAGAGTACTGTACTCAATACAGTTCTGGTCATACTTCTGTTGGAAGGCATGGTAATAAACTTGAGAGAGTGCTCAAACAATTTACAAGGTTATTGTCAGAACTGGGAGCTTTGAGTTCTAGGGAGAGGCTGATTAGGCTGGGGCATTTTTCTCTGGACTGTCGGAAGCTGTGGGGTAACCTTTTTGAAGTTTATAAAATCGCAAGGGGCCTGGATAGGTTGAAAAGCCAAGCTGTTTTTAAATGACTTGCATGAGGAAATGGAAGGGTAGGTTAGTAAGTTTGCAGATGACACGAAGGTTGATGGAGTTGCGGACAGCATGGAGGGCTGTTGTAGGTTGCACTGGGGCATTGAGGATGCAGAGCTGGGCAAAGAAGTGGTAGGTGGAATTCAACCCAGAAAAATGTGAAGTGATTCATTTTGGAAGGTTGAAGTTGAATGCAGAATACAGGGCTAATGGTAGGATTCTTGACATTGTGGAGGAACAGAAGGATCTCTGGTTTCACGTCCATTGATCCTTCAAAGTTGCTACCCAAGTTGATAGGATTGTTTAAAAAAAATGCACATGGTGTGTTGGCATTCACTGGAAGGAGAATTGAGTTTAAGAGCTGTGAAGTTATGCTGCAGCTCTATAAAACCCTGGTTAGACCACACTTGGAATATTGTGTTAAGTTCTGGTCACCACCTCGTAGGAAAGATGTGGACGCTTTAGAGAGGGTGCAGAGGAGATTTACCAGAATGCTGCCTGGACTGGAGGGCAGGTCTATGAGGAAAGGTTGAGGGAGCTAGGGCTTTTTTCATTGGCGCAAAGAAAGATGAGAGGTGACTTGGTAGAGGTGTACAGGATGATCAGAGGCATAGATAGAGTGGATAGTCAGAGACTTTTTTTCCCAGGGTGGAAATGACTATTACGAGGGGGCATAATTTTAAGGTGATTGCAGGGACGATGTAAGAGGTAGGCTCTTCACACAGAGAGTAATGGGCATCTGGAATGTGCTGCTGGCAGTGATAGTGGAGTCAGATACTTTAGAGACTTTTAAGTGACTCTTGGATAGGCACATAGAATAGTAAAATGTCGGGTATGCAGGGTAGTTTGATCTTAGTAGGATAATAATAGGTTGGGGAGGAGATGGCTTGGTGGTGTTATTGGTGGACTGTTAATCCAGAGACACTCCTAATGTTCTAGGGACCCAGGTTCGAATCCCTCCAATGCAGATGGTGGAATTTGAATTCAATAAATACCTGGAATTAACAATCTAATGATGACTGTGAATCCATTGTCAGAAAAACCCATCTGGTTCACTAATCAGAGATAATGGGAACTGCAGATGCTGGGGAATCCAAGATAACAAAGTGTGAAGCTGGATGAACATAGCAGGCCAAGCAGCATCTTAGGAGCACAAAAGCTGACGTTTTGGGCCTAGAATGTTCTTTAGGGAAGGAAACTACCATCCTTACATGGTCTGGCCTACATGTGACTCCAGACCCACAGTAATGTGGTTGATTCTTAACTGCCCGCTGGGCAATAAGGGATGGGCAATAAATGCTGCCTAGTCAGCAATGCCCTTGTTCCATAAATGAATAAAGGGGGAAAAAAAATCGTGGGCTGAAAGACCTGCACTGTGCTGTACTGTTCTATGTCCTGTGTCTTTTTCCTAGGATAGGTGGGTCCAAAACGAAGGGCATAGGTTTAAGGTGAGAGGGGAAAGATTTAAAAATAACCCAAAAGGTGACCTTTCCGCACAGAGTGCTGTGTGCCTATGGAATCATTGAATTTTTACAGTGTGGAAACAGGCTATTTGGCCTATTGAGTCCATACCGACCCTCCAAAGATCATGCTGCCCAGACCCACTGTGCTAATGTACCTAGCCTGCAGACTAGGGGAAATTTAGCTTGGCCAATCCACCTAATCTGCACATCTTTGGACTCTGGGAGGAAACTGGAGCACTGTGCTAACTCCACAGACTGATGCCACTCTTGGATGGCTAACTCTGGTCCAAGGCACAGAGGCAGCAAGGCTAACCGTTGAGCCACCGTACCAACCCGGAATGACCTACCAGAGGATGTCATGGGGATGGATACAGTTACAACATTTTAAAAAGCATCTGGATGGGTGTATGAATAGGCAGGGTTTAGAGGAATATGGGCCAAATGCTGGCAAATGGGACTAGGTCAGATTGGGACATCTGGCCGGCATGGATGAGTTGGACCGACGGGCCTTTTTCTGTCTGTATGTCTCGAAGAGAAAGAAAACCGAACTGAGAATTTGCACCAAGGCATCTTAAATCTTTTTCCTCATCCCACTCCTACGTAAAGGAGTGCATAAGGTACCAGATCTGAAGGAACAGAAATCTGACTGCTTGCAAGGCTCGATGAGATTTTAAAGAGGACTAGGCTGCAGGTGATGGAAGAGTAGAGAATAGGCTGAAACTTTGAAAATGGTTATTGGTGGATTGATTTGTTATGTGTTCCTTAACTTGGTGCAAGTTAGGGAGCAAGCAGCAGAGCCCATAAATAGGAGAAACAACAGATTTTTCCTATTCTTAGAGCTTGGAGACTGTCAGTTGCTCAGTTCAGTCAACACTACCAAGATATAGAACCAGCAACTTTTCCGGTTTCTGTGTACAGACCACACAATATAACTGTATGATTGGAAATAAAATTGAGACACATGGCTTGATATGAGAGAGTCTTTGTAAATTCACAGGCTAAGGTGATCTTTACTGACAGTGAGGCCAGAAGAAAACTAGTGAGTTACTTTTAATTTTTTATGTGTGTTTTGTAGTGTGGAGAAACCTGAAGATTGTTTTGTGCTTATAAAATAGTAGCTACAAAAGGAATTTATTCTGAATGTGATTGTTTCAATAATTCATAACTCAGGCAAATCTGAAGTGTTCAATATCTCATGGTAAAATAATCATTTAATTAAGCAATCTGTGATATGTGAGTGCTTATTGAAAAGTAGCAACAATCAGCACAGCCCTTTTGATATGAAAGTTGAGTAATTTCTTTTAAAACCCTGAAGCAGCCCTGGCTGCAGTCTCAACCTTTAAAAGTGGCCACAGACGTTGTAACTTGAGGTCCTGATTTAAAACCACTATCTGAGCTGCAGATGTGTAGATGAAATGTGATGTTGTCAAACTCAAGAATGAATCATTTTCTGCTGTTTCGGGTTCAGTGAAACTGATCCATATCTGGTGTAACAGCTATTTCTCATTCTCTTCCTGATTCATTACTTTAGTACTGGCCTTGTGCACTTCAGTCTCTCGCATGTAATGTATTCATTTAGTGATTTTTGTTTTTTTAAATTTATTTTTAGTGATTTACCCAAGAATCATACTGTCTAAAGTTGCTGTGACATTGGAATTCGATTTGGCTGGATTTTCAGTGCATTTGGCAAGGCACTGGATTGAAGATTAAATGTTGTTGTAACTTGGCTTTATGACATGGGAACTTGAGGGGCTGAGGGCAGATTTATAGTTTTTGCCTTGGTGAGGCTAACTGCACATGTAACAACTAAAACTGGTTTGTGATCTTTTCCATTTTGCGGTTCTACTTGATCTGACAGATTGTCCTTGTATGAAGATGAAGTGACTGCCATTGATGAGCTTTGAATTTCAGACATCTATTTCCAGACCCCACTTACTTCTAATTAGGAAAAAAAATCTGTAAAGCTATCAATGAAGGCCTGTTGTGATGCAGAAGTAGAGCCCTACCCCTGAACCATGGTCCTAGGTTCAAGTACTACCTGCTCCAGGGCTGTTTAATAACATCTCTGAACAGGTTGATTAGGAATAAAAATCGAAAGAACCGTGGATGCTGTAAATCAGAAACAAAAACAGAAATTGCTGGAAAAGCTGAGCAACTCTGGCAGCATCTGTGGAGAAAAATTGGTTAACATTTCAGGTTGAAGGATGCTTGACCTGAAATATTAACTCTGATTTCTCTCCATAGATGCTACCAGACCTGCTGAGCTTTTCCAGCCATTGAGGTTGATAAGGAAAATAGGTTAAATTTCACACAAAAAAGCTATCAGTGAGGGCCTCTTGTGCTAAGGAAGAGTCCCTACCCTTGGACCAAGAGGCCTGGGTTCGAGTCCCATCTACTCCAGAGGTGTGTAATGAATCTCTGAACAGATAGATTAAATAAAGAAAAAAAACTATTTTCCTAATCAATCATTGTATTTTGAGTGAAGGAATAATGCAAAAAGAAAACAGTATACTATTAACGTCTGTCTTTTGGCTCTACATTCAACCGCCTGTCTAAACTGATCTGTATTACAGCCGTGCAAATACTAGTGACTGAAACTGACTATACAATCTTAGTCTTTTGTTTAAATTAATCTTCTGCAACTCATTGCCTAGTGATCGCACTTTGCAGCAGACCTGTTGATGATCTACATAGAAAATGACTGTTGAACTGTTATTGGGGAAATTGTCTTTTTCTGTTTCAGTATTTCTCATCCGTGGACATTTTGGGATTGTGCTGCCCCTCTCTTTCTCTCTGTGTTAATTGGTCTAACCTGTGAAGATAATCAATCCCCTTTCTATTCATTTTTAATTTAACCTACTTTCCTAATCAGCCTATTCAGAGATGACATTGCACATTTCTGGAGCAGCTGGGACTTTGAACCCAGGTGTCTTGGTTTAGAAGTAGGGACACTAACTCTGTACCACGAAGTTCCCTCCATCTTCTTTCTATTTCTTACTTGTTTGTTATAGCAGTGGTGGCAAATTTATGATTAAAGCAAACCATCTAATACAAAATATCCATGTGTCTAGACCAGTTCCAGGTCAGAGCCCTGTGGAACTGCACTCCATTACTCTCATTGTCAATCGACCTGGACTCCGTGCAGATTATTCTATTAGCCTTGACATTCATTTCAGAATAAGCGGTGACTTTTCAAAGTTCCCCTTTTCTGGTTTAGCTAGATTACTCTTGCAAAGGGGAAATTTTCCAAAAGTTACAAGTGTAAAGTTATGTTTTGAAAACTGTGTTGCAAAAGTTGTAAAATCCAACTGCTATCGTATCTTGACAGAAAACTCAGCAAACCTTAGTAACAGTACTGGCTAGGCTATGTATCAATGTTCATCTGACCGCACGCTGCCCAGAGATCAAATGTCATGTAGCCTAGACATTTCAGTGAGGTTAAACAATAGCTAATGCTGTTTGTCTTTTGTTAGACAACCCAGAACGCTCTTTGCATCAGTGCAATACATGTAACAACTGTGCTGTTAAATTAGTGTTTAGATTTGAGGATGAGCCCAGAGCAGTCTGAAGGTGGTTGCTAATAGGTGCAGACTAGGATTGTGAAATGTAGCCAGGAAGCATTGTTTCTGTTGTTGTGCCTAATTTTGCTCAGAGGTCAGTCTTTGAATCTTTGTAAGGTGACCGTATTTGGCCAGAGTTGCTTAGATCTGAACACAGAAGTTTCTACAAATGATGATGACATAGACCGAGCACGGGATATAGTCTGCCTCCACATCTTAGCTTTACTATTTGTTGTCTTTAGTTTTGCTGCCTCACCTACTAGTCATATCGATTTGAAAAGGCTGGCAAGTTTATAGACATTGGACCTCTATTTTCATGCAGGCTTGTATGTATTAGTTGGGAGTTGATTGTACTGCATTTAAGTGGAAGATATTATTTGAACTATTTCAGTCCACTCTTATTTGGTTGTACATAGGTTCAGTTAAGTATCATGACTCACTCTGTATTGAGCAAAAAGAATCCCCAGTTAAGGTGTTGCTAAAACGTGAGCAAAAGCTTGGTTAAAGTCATTGGGACAAACATCACCTTATGTGACTCGTTTAGTTTTGTTGACAGCTCTCCTAGGAAGTGCCTTGGCATGTTTTACAATGTTAAAAGTAAAATGCAGGTACAAGTTGTTTTCATGTTTTTGATGTGTATGGTATGCAATTCAATATTTAAGATCTACTTTATTTGTTTTGGTAGTTTTTAACAAGATTGTTTAAATTTTAGCCACGATAAGAAATATCTCTGGAAGTTGTTTTATGTGTGGAAGTTTTCAGCCTCAGAGGAAGTGCTGGTTTGATTTGTATTGTAACTCAGTTTCATTCTGACGCTGCTATAAATAGAGACACTAGAATTTGATGAGCAAAATAGATCTTTGGAAAACCTTCAGCTTGTCCTTACAATCTCTTCCTCATTTGCTGCAGTCTCTTTGATTCTAATTTTCACTCCTTTGCAGAACCTTCCAGCATTCCCACTGCTGTAGTTAGCAAAGCCTGTTCAATGTTTTACATTAAGGAATAAAAATGACTGAATTCTTCCCTAACAAACAAAGTATACTTTCCAGCTATGTTGAAATTTCTCAACTGGGTGCAGTTGAATAAATCCCCTTGCGTGTTCAAACATATGTTGTGACTTTCTACAAGTACCTTTAATAAAGGATTCTGAGGACTTTTCACCTTGTCGCTATTTATTACCAATATAAGAGAGCGTAAGCCATTTTGCTATTCTGTGACATCATGGCTGACCTTATAAAACCCTATCCCAACATTACACATGATGCAAGGAACAGCTGAGAGAATTGATTGTAGCATAGTCTACGAACTCTTGTCAAATGTCCTAGCTTCTATGCTGAAGATTTTAGACCAAGCTAGTCCAATGCAGCTACAACAGTGGTATCTCAATGGAAAAATTCCCACATATGGCTTGTCCACAAAAAGCAGGATGAATCCAAGCTGAGCATTTATAGCCTTTTTGGTGTATCTGATCATCAACAAAGTAACGAAAGCTAAGTGTTTACAGGTGGTACATAATCAACAATTTGCCAAGAACTACCCTTTTGGATGCTGCTTGCTGATTCAGCAGCACAGTTTGAACTGTTTATTGCAGAACTAACACCAAATTTATCCTTGTAATGTGCCCCCATTTCTAGTGCAGACTTATTGTAGGGCTATCCTCAGCTGTAATATTCACTGGAACTGGTCACCTCTGGAATATAATTTTGTGTAAGGGTTATTTCTATTTCAGGGATCACGGATCATAATGCTGCACGTTAATTTTGCAGCTGAGTTTGTGTCTAAACAAGCCTTACATTGGGGCTTTCCAATTGCAGTGAGTAGCTAAGCCATTCGGGGTTGATTCTTGGCCTTTGTTCAGCTCACAACCAGAACATTAACAGGCTTTGTGGTTGGACTCCATGAATATAGATTAGGAAGATGAAGTTCAGGTTGGATTCAAGTGTTCAATTATACAGTGAGTCCTGCTAAGAGTGTGGGTGAAAATAAGATTGGATCTGGGATGTGTTCTGCTAACAGTCAAATGGCCTGCTAACATTTGTTCACAATGTTCGTATGAAGAATAGTCTCCAAGTGTGACAAGGCTAATTGGTATCTAAGAACTCTATTCTAGTTAGAAGTTAATATTTTGAGAGGAAGGGCAAAGTACTCTGAGGTGTCTATTTGTTTGAACAATTTTTTCAATGCATTGCAATTATTTTTTTAAGAAAAGATTAAAAG
Organism: Stegostoma tigrinum; assembly: GCF_030684315.1. Lineage (NCBI taxonomy): Eukaryota > Metazoa > Chordata > Chondrichthyes > Orectolobiformes > Stegostomatidae > Stegostoma > Stegostoma tigrinum. The sequence goes on along the minus strand of NC_081389.1, from coordinate 1,356,369 downwards.
CTGAATTGTAATTCTCAACTTTTTCTTTACCTCTGACATGTTTCTATTACATTAGAAGACAACCTGTGACATTGATTTTAAGGTAGAATTCAGAAAATTGAGAGCACATTTTCCAGTGTTTCCTCATTTAATCATGCCTCAACGCCTTCGGCCTTCCTTACTTTCTATTATCAATTCCCCAGACTTGTGCATCTCCAAGACCAAAGTGAGTTATTCTCTTCTTATTTAAATACTTATAGAAACTTTCACATCTGCTTTTACACTAGTAGTCTTTCTCTCATACGCTACTTTCTTGAATTTTATTTTTTCTTTTTCTGATTTTCATTGATTTGTTCAGTCTTCTGACCAGCTACTGCAGAATTGTAGTGTTCCTTTCAATTTGATACAATCCGTAACTTGCTTGTTTAGCCACAGTTGATGCATTTTTTTTTCTTTCTAATTGAGATAAATCTTTGGCAGTGAAATTTCCTTGAACCTGCAAGGTATTTTACAAATGGAAGAGTTTGGTCAATTCTAGTGAGAAGTGCTTGTATAAAGTTAAATTTTCATCAGTGATCAAAATTATGATCACTAATACCTGTCTTTCCTTATTGATGCAGTGGTCAGGTCTTAAATTGCAGTGATCCTTCGAATATCGTTAGTATATTTGGTGCACAAAGATGAAGAGTCATTGGTGGTCCAGAGAATGCTATTGTTGCTACATCAGTGTCAGCCTTAACTTAAGAACTGTGGCATTTGGCCCTAAAGTCAGCTGTACCATTCAGTTCAATCACGACCGAGCTTGCTGGCTGTGTTCTGTGTTCTTAACTGCACTTTCTTGTGTGCTTCCTTTTTAACTGCCAGTTTCCTTACAGATTCAGCACTTTTAGGTCAGTTTTTTTCTTTCCAGAACAATCTATACTTGTGGTCTTTCCATGTGGTCACTTTCAATTCTAACTTATTGGTCATCCTAGTGATTGGAATCTAAGCATTGGAACCTTGGTTCACATTGTCATAAAGGGTTCAAGCTAGATTGCACTTCACATCCAACAGAAGTGAAGAACAGTACAATATTGAAGTGAAAAACTATTTGTAAACCTTGATGAATTATTTGATTCCAGGGAAACCTCGATCTATATGATTCTCCCTTTGTCCTCATGAGTATGCAGCCTCAAAATTTGTATGATAGTAATTCGCAGCACAAACCCTCAATGCTTTTGTTTTCCTTGTCCAACAGGTTTGCAATCAATTATAGTGCCCCGTCACAATTTAATATAATGGTGAAATGAAATTAGACTGGAGATTAAATTTCATAACGTAATCTGTGTAATTCATTCATGTATTCTGTGGGTAAACTGCTTCAAAGGAGTTATAACTTGGAATTTATTTTAACTTTTGGACAAGTAGGAGGAAGGTGAAAAGCCAGTAAAGGTCTGTAGGTGAGGAGGTAGGGAGCACAGACAGGTCAAGGGGGCGGGATGAGGTTAGTAGGTAGGAGACGGGGCTGGGGCTTGAAGGGGAGGAGGGGATTGTCTGCTCTACACTCCCCTGCAACCGCAGGAAGTGCTACACTTCCACCTACACCTCCCCCCTCACACCCATCCCAGGCCCCAAGAAGGCTTTCCACATTAAGCAGACTTTCACCTGCACATCTGCTAATGTGGTATACAGCATCTGCTGTTCCTGTTGTGGCCTCCTCTACATCAGGGAAACCAAGCGGAGGCTTGGGGACCACTTTGCAGCGCACCTACGCTCAGTTCGCACTAAACAACTGCACCCCAGTCACAGACCATTTCAACTCCCCTCCCATTCCGCAGACAATATGTCCATCCTGGGCCTCCTGCAGTGCCACAACGATGCTACCCGAAGGTTGCAGGAACAGCAACGCATATTCTGCTTGGGAACCCTGCAGCCCAAGGTACCAATGTGGATTTCACAAGCTTGAAAATCTCCCCTCCCCCTACTACATCACAAAACCAGCCCAGATTGTCCTCGCCTCCTAACGTGTCCTCCCTCCAAGCCCCACGCCCATGTCCTATCTACTAACCTCATTCCACAACTCTTTCCCCCCCCCCCCCCCCCACCCCGAATATCTGTCCTCCCGAACTCCCCACCTACGCTCTCCATTGCTGGCTCTTCACCTATCTTCTCCTCTATCCATCTTCTAACTGCCTCCCCTTCTCCCTATTTATTTCAGAACCCACTTCCCCTCCCCCATTTCAGAAGAAGGGTCTAGGCCTGAAATGTCAGCTTTCCTGCTCTTCTGATGCTGCTTGGCCTGCTGTGTTCATCCAGCTCTACACCTTGTTATCTCAGATTCTCCAGCATCTGCAGCTTCTACTATCTCTAAGAATTTATGGCTGGTACCTGCATCCCCCAAAATCTTTCTGATTCCAATTCATTGCACTGACAACCCAAGTCATTGGCAGTTTTGTTTGCTGAAAAGCAGGAGGATGGCACGTGTATTCAGTGGTAGCAGAACCATGCAATGTGTTATTTCTTATGAGCCACAACAGTTTTTCTTTGTAAGTAATGGATCTGGTGGCCAATAATAAACTTCAGTAAGTGTCAACTGAAGTAAAGTAGGAGGAGTGAACTTTAACATGCGCAACATTTCTTCATTTGAAGGTGTTTTTAGTGATTCACCCAGACTAAATGACATCAAATGGAGCTGTTTTCTCCACCAGTACGACAAGTTCTAAGGAAATTCTGTTCCCACTTGGATCTGCTTCTGCTCCGTGACTTTCTTCAGATGCCTGGGTATTGAATTTATGATCTAGTCTGTGTCACTAACTGGTATGAGGAGCAAGAGGACATGGGAGCAGTTCCTTGGATTTTTTTGCATTATTCAGTCTTTGCCATTCCTTAAAAACCTTGTCAGCATTGCATAATCTCATTGCAGTCTGTAGTGTTTATTTCATTATGCGTTGCTTTGTGTGAAAATTTGTTTTGAAAGCAGTTGTGATTTTAAGTGTAATTTTATAAATGCTATGAAGACAAGTGTACTTTATTGTTTTTGCTTCAAGTTAAGGCATTTACAATTAATATTGGTGTTTTAACCAATGTGCAAGAGGCTCATCAAGTTTAAATTGATCAGTGCTGGGCTGGTATGGTCTGAGGGTTTAATTGGTAATCCAATTAAAATTCTCCTTTAGTGTAGACAGTTAAGGGTGGCAAAAGATTTTCATCAGAGCCTTGTGTTCTAGAAGTAAAGTGGAGTCATTCCAGGTGATCAGTTGTCTCAAGTGTGCCTTGTAGCTGTTGTTGTTCAGATGTGACCTTCACAGTTGGTGCCTCCATGCAGGCTGTTGAATGCAGTATTTATGGATAAACACAGTAATGTAATTCAGAATTGCAGGTGTTTACATATTTTTCATCTTATAAGGACATCTCACAGTGGCTATGTTTATTCACAAACAAAATATGATGGGTGCTGTTGCCCTGAGGTAAAACAACATGTTGGAATTGTTCAGCAAGTCAGTCATCATCTATAGAGTCAAACTATTTCAAGGTTGGCCTTTCATCGTGTTTAGGAAAAGTTAGAAACATGATAGGTTTTAATCAAGTGAAAGAAAGGAGAGTAGGGTTTTTTTTTAAAAAAAACAAAAGGGAAGGTCCGTCATGGAATAGAGGGCAGAAGATATTAAGTTAGGGGGCAAAATAATGAGACAAATGTTGAGAGAAGTAGCAAATTGCAGAATAACAGCTGCCACACAAAATAACTGAATTACGACCAGAGCATGCAAAGCAAGGAAAATAAAATGATGGCTGAGATTACAGTCTGAAATAGTTGAATTTAGTGTTGAGTTTAGAAATATACAAAGTGCCTAACTGAAACATTAGGTGATGATCCTCAAGTTGGTGTTGAACTTCATTAGAACAGATACTACTGAGTGAGCAAGGTAGAAAATTAAAATAAACTAAAAGGCCACTAGACGCTTTTGTCTCTGTCTCATTCAAACTCTGTTTGATCTCTAACATTGAACTGACCATATTGTGAACAGCAACTATAGTACGCTTAAAATAACGCTTCAGAGGGCGCTGTCATTACCAATCATGCTTTGTTTACAATTGCATAGCCTTTGTCAATAGAACTGCCTGTCGCTGACCCAGGCATTCAATATCCCTGATATTCATCCTTTTATGTCCGGCAAGTCTACCTGATTTTTACCAGATTTACATCCCCAACCAGAGAACTCATTCTATGATGTCCATCTGGCTGACCTCGTTATCACTCCGTTCCTCCTCCTCCTGAGAGTCCATGGACACAGTGCACTCTGCTTTTAGAGTCTTTTTTTTTTGGCATTTTAACACCAGGCCAGGTACCTCCAAATCAGAATCTGACGTGGGAGGTAATTAATAGGAGCTTGCCTCCTGTGCCTGGAGCACCTCTATTATTTTCTTCCGGAGGTAGAAGCGTTGAGGTGGCTACTTCCATCATGTTCATCTCTGATTCAAAGCCTGGACAATGTTTGATAGAGAAATTGAATCAATAGGTCCCTGAACTATTTTTGAAGGCTCTGAGAGGCAAGGCAAGTTTTGCTCCCCTAAAGCATGCAAATCTATAGTGGTCAAATAGTCCACATGCTCATTTAGGACAGTTACACTTAGCTGAACTTTAAAAGTCAGCAGTTCTGATCTTGCATCAAATCACACCTTTTACCACGTAGGACCATTGCCATGATTCTCACACCAAACTCTGTCCTCTGTATCAAACTGTCTGCCTTGCTGGGTGAAGTGTTCAATTTGGCATCGGCGGTTCTAATCCAACTTGTGTGGACAAACACTCCTCCCCCCAGATCAGGGAGATCAGACTTAGCCTAGTGTAGTCTTCTAAAAAAAATTAAATATTCACCAGTGCTGTCCTTAGGGTTGTATATGGAGCGGTCCTATAATCAAAGACCTGTGACAGCTTGCTATCTAATGAGGCCTTCAGTGCAGCCTTCAAAGTTTGGACTGTTCTTTCTGCCAGACCATTAGATGATGGGTGATATGGAGTGTTGAAATATGTCAAATCCATTTGACTTTAAGTAGTAACTAAAGCCCCTGGTGGTAAACGATGGCCTGCTATCTGTCATCAAAACCTCCAGGACTCCAAGTATCGCAAAAGCTATGCCCTATCTTTGTATTGTCAAAGAGTCATACAGCATAGAAGTAGGCCGTTCTGTCCAGCCAGTTTATCACCATAATCCCAAACTAATTAGCCCCACCTCCCTGCCCTTGGCCTATATCCCTCCAAACATTTCTTATTCATGTACGTATCGAAATGTTACATTGTAACTGTGCCTGTATCCAATACTTCCTCTGGAAGTTCATTTCTCACATGAACCACTCTGTTTAAAAAGAAAGTGTTGCCTCGTCTTTTTTTCTTAAATCTTTCTCCCCTCTCCTCAAAATTGTACCCTCTAGTCTTGAAATCCCCCAACCTAGAGAAAAGATCCCTGCTATTCACCTTATCTATACCTCTCATTATTTTATGAACCTTTAAGGCCACCTTCAACCTCCTGTGTTCCAGTGGAAAAAGTCCCAGCCGACAAAGTCTCTCTCTATAACTCAAACCCTCCATTCCCAGCAACATCCTGGTAATTCTCTTCTGATCCCCCTCCACCTTAATAATAATCCTCCCAAAGCAGGGAGACCAGAACTGGACTCAGTACTCCAGGAGAGGCCTCACCGTAGTCCTGTAAATCTCAACTCTTGATCTCTCAGATCTGAGCAATGGAGGCAAGCATGCTAAAATGCTGTGATGTGAACTTCCGAGGATTGTGTACTTGAATCCCTAGGTTTCTCTGTTGTACACTACTCAAGGCCCTGTTTTCAATTGTATAAATCTTGCCTTTGTTTGTTTCACCAAATTGCAATTCTTCACGTTTATCCAATTTAAATTCCTTCTGCCATTCCTCAGCCTATTGACCCAATTGAGCAAGTTCTCTTTGTAATCTTAGACAGCAATTTTCATTGTCCACAATATCACCAATCTTTGTGTCATCTGCAAATTTACTAACTATGCTTTCTATATTCTTTCAAAATCATTTATCCAAATGACAGACAAAAGTGGATCCAGGACTGAACTGTATGGAACAATGCTGGTTACAGGCCTCCAGTCTGAAAAACAACCCTCAAACATCGCACTGTTTCCTGCCATTAAGCCAATTTGTATCCACTTGGCAAGCTCACTTGAATCCTATGTTTTCCAACTTTGGTAATTAGTCTACCATGTGGAACCTTGTGAAGGGCTTTACCAAAGTCAAAGTAAACCATATCTGCCACTCTGCCCTTGTCAATCTTCTTGTTTTCCTCAATCAAAAATGCCACGCCCCCTCCTGTTTTGCCTGTCTTGCTATTCTTCCCATACCATCTGAAACTTGGAACATTGTGGTGCCAGCCCTGTCTGTTCCTCAGCAAAGTTTCTGTAACAGCCATGATGCTTGTTGCTCAAGTGTTTGACAAATGGACCATCTGCACGTGCAGCCACTTTGAGTAGACATCTGTAATGACGAAAAATGTTGAACGCATGATACACTCTGCATAATAAATATGCAACTGAGTCCAAGGTTTACCAGCCATTCCCACAGATGTGGGGGAGCTGTGGGTAGTAATTTATGACCTTGTTGATACTTGGCACCATCCCACCAACGTGGCTGTATCTTCATCCAGATCCTTGCCGACATCTTAATTTTGAAGAACCTTGGATGATCTTGGTGGAGTTCAGTGAGTATTTGACAGTGACCTTTGATCGGGTCAATTACTCTAGCTTCCCATAACAATATGCAGTCCTATACCGTGAACTGATCTCTCTAAGTTCAATAAAGTTTTAATTATGTTTGCAATGGATTTTTGGTTTCCCCTATTGAAACCAATTGTTTTAGTTTGGAGATGACTGGATCTTTCTGTATCCAAAGGCTGATATTGTTTCCTGTGACTGATAGCATGTCAAGGATTTTCAGTGTTGTGACTGACTGTTCCTCTCCAGGGGACAAGTTGATACCACTCCTATGCCATACAGGAGGCATTACACATCAAATACCAGATCATTTGTTGCATCATGGCAACATGTGAGAAATGATCATTGTTTCTTTACTTCATCAAAAACTGGTACCTGTCTGTTAAACCATTTCCAAGGCTGACCTTTTTTTTTTAAGGAGTCTATGTAATGGTGCCAGGATGGATACCAGGTGTATGAATGTTCCAAAATAATTTTCCAGAGTCAGCTCCTGGACAGACAGGAGGGCTCTCACTTGATCTTCCAATTTGTGTAAGCTGGTCTTGTTGACTGTACAGCCTAAGTAAATCACTTCGGGTGCCTAGAACGCATGTTTTCTCCCCCTTAGGCATACGCCTGTCTCAAAAAAACACATTACGACCAAATCTGAGTTCTCTAAATGTTCCTTATTGGTTTTCCCTTTAATCAAGACATCATTTAGGTAAATGGCAACCTGAGGTAAAATGTTCTCCGTCGTCTGCTGAAACCTTGAACAGGCTAAAGATACGCCAAATGGTGGTCTTGTATACCGGGGTGTAAGCCCTTATGGATATTACGTGTGGCATACTTCTAAAAATCCTGGTCCAAAAACAGTCACAAGTAAGCGTTGTTCATGTCAAGCTTCATGAAGGAAAAACCTCCTGCCAGCCTTGCGTACGAATCCTTTATCCACCAGTGAAAAAATGGTTTATTGTTTTATTAAATTCCCCACAAAGGCAAACTGACCCATCGGGGTTCAAAATTGATCCAACCAGTGATACCCTGGGTGTTGGTCTGGTTTGATGATTCCTTCACTTTCCAGTCTTCTGAATTCTGCTTCTACTTTTAGACATAAGGCAAATGGCACTGGGCGGGCCTTGCAGAATTGTGAAATTGCTTCTGATCAATATGTGAAGTTGTTTAAGCTCCTCTGGTCCTTGGATCTTCCTGGAAACCTGCCTTTAATTAGCTCTTCAATCAGGCAGCCATTTTCTAATCAAAAAATGCTGAGCCAATTTAGATGAATCTCTCAACCAATTTCACCGCTACAAGCTTGGGCCCAAGCCTTCTGCAATCACTGGTAACTGAACGGCTGCCTTTCTTAAGAGATTGGAACAGAGGTTGTACCCTTAATCTGCATAGGTTCCCCACTATAGGCTGTCAGCCTAGCTGAAATCTTGCACAAGTTTAAGATCTGGATCCAGAGTGAATTTTATTAAAAACTGGTTCTGCCATCATTGAGAGCCATGCTGGTATCAACCTTGATTTTAAATGGACAGTTACTTTGGTTCTGATTTAGATGTTACTAACCAATATAAAACCACCTCATCTGGTTTAGCACAGTTTCCAGGGTGTAAACTCCTGGATACCAGCATATGATTTAACTCATTCCGTTTAATTCTAGTAGAACTCTGCAGTCCCAAATCCACATTGATAACAATGTCTTTCTGGGCCGGATCATGAAACTTGGCTTTCCTTTGGAGTTTTGCTTTGGACAAACCTGGAGTTACTCTTACCAGGATATTTGCTGAGTGAGGCTATGCAGTTTCCTGCACTCAAGTGGTATTCCCTAAGCTCAGGTGGAATGATGAAGCTGTCCACTTCCGTCAGAATACTTTGCAACTCACATGTTCCACTTGATGCATTTTCCAATGATAAAGCCAGTTGCAGTGCCTGTTTGAAGTCCAGTTGAGCTTCCGCCAGTTGGTGATTTTATATTGTCATATCATTAATCCTGCTAGACTGTTCCCAAACATCTCATTAAGACCAGCTGTCTTAGCCTAGTCATAAACCATGATATGGATTTTCCTCGTTCCCAAATTGCCAAGTAAAAGTGACGGCCTCTCAGAATTGAGGGAGGCTTGGGCCCATAATATTCTTTAACTTGTGTCAATCAGTTCTTGAAAGGTTTTAGTATCTGGTGCCACAGGAAAAGTTACTCTTTTAATGACACAGAGTGGCAGCTCCAAATGCTGTCAGGAGAATTAATTGTTTCTCATTGGCCACAGTGTCATTTGCCCAGGGAAAAAATAACATATTCTTTCCACATACTGGCCCAGTTGTTGACAGCAGGGTCAAATGAGTCCAGTTCCCCAACAGAGGCATGATGTAAGAAAGTGTTTATCCCCAACTTCAAATTGACTGTTGCAAGTATGTTTCTTCAGGATCATGCTTTACTCTGGTTGTGAACTCCGAGTCATTGGAAACATCCGTGCTGTGTTTACCCTTTCTAGTCCTGTTAGAATTTTATAGGTTTTCATGAGATCCCCAGTCCTAACTGATCCTGTCCCTGATCATAGTCAGTCCACCGTTCTAAGGAAAAGTCTGGTAAATCTTTGTTCCTATATTCGGATCCTCTCACCATGAAGGCTAACGTACCACTTGCCACCTTCACCTGCTGCTCCTGCGTGCTTACTTTCTTTGTACAAACCTGGATTTGATTGTGCCTCGTTCTTTTCCGATCAGATGATAATCTGCCTTTTCTTTTTTAATCACCAAAGCAGATAACCTTACATTTATCTCTCATACTTCATCTGCCATGCATTTGCTTACTCAATCAACTTGCCCAAATCACAGTGAAGGATCTCTCTATCTTTCTCACAGTTCACCCTCTGATTCACAGACTTGGAGCTATGACGTGTTGCTCCCTCATCAAAATCAACATATATTGTGAGTGGTTGAGGTCCAAACACTGCTCCCTGCATAAATGTTTATTGGAATTTAGTTGTTTTGATGGATGCATATAGAGCTGTTGTGCATCCGTACCACAGAGAGCTCAATAGGGTGATAGATGTAATCAGAAAAATGTGTCAACTTAGTTGATTACTAAAGTCTGCAACTTAATTTTACCCAACAAAAAATCTTGGAGCTTGTATCTTGTTTAAATAATCTGCTTCATGTTTGTACTCAGGCTAATGATGCATTCTTTATCTAAATCTTAAATATCTTTCCGATGATAAAATCATGTTTTCCACTGTTTTCCAGTGTTTCTGGGAGGGTTGCTAGACCAATTAATTCCTGTGGATTAAAGTCAACCACCATTCCCATTTTTACGAAATATTTTTGGAATATTGTCTGTTGCAGCCTCTGGCAACGATATTTTATTTACTGATTCCAGATGGACCCTGTCTTCCACAAGCAGCAATGGACGTTGATGAAAGTGCTAGAAATGTGCTAGATGCAGTGGATGTACCAGAAACACTGGTGGGTGAACGAGCAGCAAGCTATCCATCTCCTGTACAGCCCACGACTATTAATTTCTCTTTGAAGCACTGGGGAACAGAAATCAGGTGAGGCAATCTTGCCAAGAATTATATTTAAGCAGTCTAATTACTGACATTTTTAAAGCTACCAAGGAACAGCAAGCTTTAAAAATTAAGCCTTTAGCAACTTGAACTTGAGGGATGTAATATTTTTCATGCTGGTTGGATGATCTGTGGAATTAATTGTTTGAGGATACTGAAGTGTAAATTGTGTAAGATTCAAGTCGTTGCATTTTCAAAAACAGAACTTTTTTTCTTTATTCTTTCATGGGATGTGGTCACTGCTGGCAAAGCAAGTATTTTGTGCCCATTCCTAATTGCCTTTGAACTGAATAGCTTGCTAGGCCATTTCAGAGGCCAGTTAAGCCTCACCAGGCTGCACCAGGTACAGAACATTTTCTTACCAAAAGGATGTTAGTGAACCAGATGAATTTCTTCAGCACTTGGTGATAGTTATAATAGTCACCATTACTGAGATTAATTCTAGTTTCCAGATTTGTTAATTGAACTTCGGTTCCACCAGCTGCCATGGCAGACTTTGATCAAAGCTCCCAGACCATGAACCTGAGCCTCTGAATTACTAGTCCAGTGACATTACTGTTGTGCTTTTAGGGATATGTTGAAGGTTCAAGCAAAGAGAATTTAACTTTGAGAATGAAATAGGCATCCTTTGAAAAATATTGTAATTGCATTTAAAATCCACAAAATGGAGTAATTCAATACATGCTGACCACCGCCTGTCATTCTCTTCTCCATCCAAAGTGATGTGAAGTCATACTTGGCACATTGTTGGATGTCAGTCATATCAGTACTAGGAGTTCCTCACTGTAGTGTCTTAGACCCAGTAATCTCAGCTACTTCATTATCACCTTCACTCCATCATAAACTCTGAAATGAAAATCTGTACTGAGATTACGCAATGTTTAGTTATATGCTCAATGCCTCAAATACTAAAGCAGTCTTTGTCAATACTTGGGCAAAATTCAACCTTGGACTGATGAATTCGTCCCTCAACAAGGGTGTCCAACCATTTACTCTTTACTTTCAATGGCATTACCCTCACCATTGACCAGAAACGTAATAGGACTGAAAATTATAGGAGCAGATCAGGCTGTATAGTTTGCAATAAGTAGATCACCTTCTGACTCCCCAGAGCCTTTCCATCATTGATAAGGCTCAAATTAGGAATGTGATGGAATTCTGTCTGTGTGCTTGGATGAGTGCACCCACAATGCTTCAGAAATTCAACACTGTTCAAATCATAACATCCACTTGATTGGCACCTCATCTGTCTTCCTGAGTATCAATTTCCTCCATTACCGTGCGCATTGACAGCAGCATGCACTGCCGTAACTCTGGCTCCTTCAACGGATCTTCCAAACCAGTGACCTCTACCATCTAGAAGAAGGGCAGCAAGTGAATTGGAGCGTTCACTTAACATGTTTGCTCCTTAAACTCCTTAACACTCTAGTGTTGTTCATGTTTAGCCAATGTGTGGCCTTTGTTTTTGAATGCCTAATACATTGTACATGGCTTTGTTTGTAATGATGCAATACTCGTAACTGAGAGGCTGAAAATAATTAAAATATGGGATTAAATATAGTCTACTTGAGACTATAATATTTGTCTTAAATAACTTGGGAATTGATTTGGGATCAAAAGCTTTGTTCAGAACCAGATTGGGCCATCTTGACACATGAAGATGTTTTAAGAAGTAACTTCAATTCTTTTAACTGGCTGAAATCTAAGACTATGTAAATAAAAATTTGATGAACATTTTGTTTTAGTGAAGCTAGAGAGGCTTGTGATATTGCAGTATCAGTCTGCTTTAAAGTTTATGGGCTCTTTGTATTTTGAGGTATTGGTCAGGCACTAGCAGGTATAATTCTAGATAAAAGTGTGGAGCTGGATGAACACAGCAGGCTAAGCAGCATCTTAGGAGCACAAAAGCTTACGTTTCGGGCCTAGACCCTTCATCAGAAAAGGTATAATTCCGCTCTTTTTAGTGATGTCTTTCTGCACTGAAGAGCTTCTCTTAATGAGCTCCAGAGAAAGCCTGTTGTTTTGGTATAGTGGGGAATTGTTATTTTATCCGACATTTAAAAGTAGCTTAATAACTTTTACTCACGAATACATGGGACGTGGGGGCCACTGGCTGGGACAATATTTATTTCCCATATCTACTTGCCCTTGTGGGTGGTAAACGGCTGCCTTGAACCACTGCAGTCCATTTTAGTGTAGCAACACCCATAGTGCTGTAAGAGATACGGCAACTTTGAAGGAACAGCAATCTGTTTCCAAGTCTGGAATGTGAGTGGCTTGGAAGTGAACTGCAGGGTATTGTGTTCTCATCTGTCTTCAGCCCTTGTCCTCCTTGGTGATAATGGTATAAAAACAAAGTCTGAAGAAATTCAATGCTTTTGGCAGTATCTCTTTGCTACAAATGCTGCTAGACCTGCTGAGATTGTCTAGCGTTTTCTGTTTGTTTCCGGTTTCTAATATTTGCTGTATTTTTCTTTTAGATAGCAATGGTTGCAGGTTTGGAAAGTGCTATCTAAGGAGCCTTGCTGCATCTTGTAGTAAGAAGCCCCTGCTGTCACTGAGTATGGCTAGTGGAGGGTGTGAATGTGGCATGTGGTGCCAATCAAGTGTGCTGCTTTGACCTGGGTGCTGTCAAGTTGTTTTTGTTACTGGAGCGGCATTCATCAAGGAAAGTGAACAGTATTCCATCGTCCTCCTGATGTGAGTCTTGTAGATGGTGGGCAGGTTTTGGATAGTCAGGATTAGCATTAGTCTTAGCATTCCTAGCATCTGACCTGTTCTCGTAGTCAGTGTATTTATACGGTAAGTCCAGTTCAGTTTCTAGTTAATGGTAACCCTCAAGCTGTTTTATAGTCAGGGATTCAGTGATGATAATATCACTGAATGATGAGTGACAGTGATTAGATTCTCTTTTGTTGGCGATGGTTACTTCCAAACACTTGAGCAGTATGTTATTTGCTACTTGTCACCACAAATCTTGCTGCATTCAGACTGCTTCAGTATTTGAGGAGATGAGCATGGTGCTGAACAATGTGCAATCATCAGCCAACATCCCTAGTTCTGACCTTACGATGAAGGAAAGGTCGTTGACGCAGCTGAAGATGGTTTGGACAATTTTCTGATGAGCTCCTGCAGAGATGACTGACCTCCAACCACAGTCATCTTCCTTTGAGCTAGTTATGATTCCAACCATGGGGAGTTTCTCCTAACTCCTATTGACTGCAGTTTTGTCAAGGATTCTTTGATTCCACACTCAGCTAAATGTGGCTTTGATACCAAGGATAATCACTCTTAATTCACCCTGGAATTTAACTCTGTTGTTGTTGTTTGAGCCAAGAATATAATGAGGTCCTGATGGAACTCAAACTGAGCATCAGTGAGCTGGTCACTGCTAAGCAAGTGCTACTTGATAGCACTGATGACCCGTTCCATTACTTTACTGATGATTGAGAATAGACTGATGACCCCTTCCATTACTTTACTGATGATTGAGAGTAGACTGATGACGTGGTATTTGGCTGGGTTGAGTTTGTCTTGCTTTTTGTGTGCATGACTTACCGGGAAATTTTCTACCTTGTCAGGTAGTTGCCAGTATCGTAGCCAAACTGGAACAGCTTGACTAGAATGGCAGGTTTTGGAGCATGTCTGCAATACACTTGCCAGAGCCCATAGCCTTTGCATTCAGTGCATCCCTCAGTTTCCTTATGGTTCAAGATAGATCTCCTGTTATGAAATCTTTCTCAAGTTAAATCTGATTGCTAGGTCAAATTGCTACTCTTGTGTAATAAGCACAGAAGATTCAGGAAATATTTGAGGTCTGGTACATCTCTGGCGTGAGAAACAGTCAGATCAGCACTCGTCAATTGGAAACATTAATTCTTCTCTCTTTAGAGTCTGCCAGATGTGATTAAATGTTTGAAGTATCTTTTGCCATTACTACAGATGCTGGAAATCTTAAATATGTTTTTTTTCAAATTTTAATCCTTGGGTATCTGTGGTGTTAGGTTTACAATAAAAGGGTAGCCTCTCCGATCTAACTGCAGAGAGCCTACACGTAATTATGCCAAACCCCCTCGCGTTTTGCCTTTTGAAATACTATTTTTTAAAAAATTGTCTTTTCTGGAAACTGTTTACATGTTGTTGCTAAATCCACATGTTTCCATATCAATGACATTGCCTAACGTTGTCCCTACCTCAGCTCACTGGATGCAGAATTTCTTGTCCCATCGCTTTGTTACCTACACCTGATTATTTCAGGCTGTCTTCCCATTTCAGATTCTCTCAGTTTAAAAGCATTGAAAAATATGTGGCTGATCCTAATTCTGTCCAAATCTCACTCATCTGTCACTATTTATTTGCTCGCCTAGCTTTACGGCTCCTCACTAAAGCCTTCGCTTCATTTTGCAATCCTTATTCTTGCCGCCTTATGGTAGTTGCTATTGTTGGCTCCATCCCTTACAACCCTTCGATATCTTGGCATTCTTCCAATTTTCCCTCTTAAATATCCTGGATTTGAATTATTCTAGCATTGCCAGTCAAGCCTTTAGCTTCCCAGAAGCTCTGAAATTTTTTTCTGTAAACCTCTATTCCCCTCTATCTCGCTTCCTTGTTCTAAGACTCTCCTTGAAACATACCCCTCTGATCGAATTCTTTAGTCACCTATTCTGACTGTTAGATTTTAATGCTAAAATGCATTGAGACATTGCATTGGCTTTAAAAAGTGCTGTGTTGTTATAGATATAACTTAAATTTATATTACATTCTGAATCTGATACAGAAATTCAATGTCAAATCTGAAACCAGGAAGAGGAAATAATGAAAACCGAAAAAGTGTCTTCTACACTGAGGACTGGGAACTGATTGAACCCAGCCTCAAAGAGTTGGAAGAGGCAGCAGCACAAGAAGAAAGGAGAAAAAATTCCACAGAACCAAGTAGAGGTTTGTGACCTCATTTTAGAGTTGCAACTAAATTAGTTCAGAAAATCAAGCATTATCGTACTAGCAGATTTTCTTTCAGAGAAAATTACACACTTGGATAAGATCATGTTTTTATAACCTGCCTAAGGTTTTTGTTCTGCCAAGCCTTCAGTAGTTCCTCTCAGTATTTCAGTTTGTCAAACTGGGACCATTACAATGCCAATAGAAGATCTTTTGGCCCATTATCTATACTGGCCAAAAAGGAGCTTTGCAACCTACTCCCATTTTTCAACCCTTGGTGTGTAGCTGTTTAGATTATGTTACTTCAAGGCATATTCAAACATTTGTAAAAACAAAGAGTGTGGCAAGGTTTTCTGCCATCCAGCCCCCAAATGGATTGTAGGCCAATTACTGCACATCATGGACTGAACTCTTGATCGCAGTCTGTTCACCCTAAATAAATTTTATCCCAGATTATGAGCCCAATGCTATTAATAGACTAATGGTAAATAGTTTCTAAAAATCATATCATATGTTTGTGTCCTACTCTAGAAGGCCAGGTTCAAGTACCATCAGCTCCAGAGGAGTTTCAGAAACATCGAAACAGATTAACCATCTGTGTGTCTGCCGTAGATGGGGTTGAACATTGCTCTGATGCCTACTGAACCCTCTCAGAATTAATGCCCAGCAAACTTTCTCAAGAAAATTGGGAGAAAGGGAAATGTCTTGGCAAAGAATTAATTGAAAAGAAACATCAAATGCTAGTTTCCGGTCCTCAAGCAATTGCACTTTTTGGTCTCTTGACAAAATTAATGTTATAGAAATTTTATCCTTTGAACTACTCCTTTCAAAATAAAAATTATATAAATGTAACTGTCAGTTTTATTCCTGCGAGTATTTTTGAAACTCCAATTTTGCACAATGTGTTATATTATTCAAGAACTTTTATTTGGCAACGTTGACAACATATTTTGAAGTTAATTTTAGTTCAATTATCTTGAAACTAAGGGGATCAGACTAATGCAATTACTCCTTCTTCCCAATGTAACTATTTTTGCCTTGGCTTTAATGTTATCGTCCTAAAATACGTACAGTATATTTAATTTGCATCCTGTTCCCCATACTGCCACCACATACTCTAGGTGAGGGTTGCCGGACCTTTTTTGCGGGGTCTCATTTCAGATTTCTTTCATGCAAGGGCCAATGACCAAATTTTTAACGTTATGCCAATCCTTGTATTTACAAATGAATTTCAAATCATAAGCTGAAAAATGAAGATGGTGTTTAATTTGCTGATCAAAAATAATCAAAGCAATAAGTTTTTAATTTTTCAAATAGGAGTAATCAGTAAAGATGACCACTAAAATGTGCCCAGCATCAAAGTTAACTAACTAGGAGAGTAGGTCTGATTGTGTGCGACTCCCAAACTTTCTCACTGCCCCTTAGTCGCTAGCTGGGCTTGCGTGCCTCACTCTGCCATCATGTCTATATATCTGTGTGAAAGGATGCGAGTCAGATCTCCCAGCAGCCAACCAGAAATGTGGAGTCTCTTTCCTGTCTTGAAAACATAACGACTCTTGGTTGCCATCACCTATAGCTCTCTACTATAAGTACAGTATTCAGGAATCAGGTTGAATGAACCAATCATAGAATGATTCTCTGCCACTCAGCAGCCTGTCAGCAGTAAATGTGGTAGAGTAACATACTGGATCAGAGGAGACTTTCCTTGTAGATCTTTCATTTCCAGTTATTGTTTTTTGAACACTCTCTTTGGGTGTAACTTTGCATGGGGCATATGATGAACAGTCTAGCCCTGGGTACTTAGAGATAGCAAGAACTGCAGATGCTGGAGTCAGAGATAACACAGTATGGAGTTGGAAGAACACAGCAGGTCAGGCAACATCTGAGGAGCAGGCAAGTTGACATTTTGGGTTGGAGGAGATGGAGGAGTTACATTACCAATCAGGGAGAACATCACTCAGATGACATTGGAGGGCTCATCCAATGAGGCAATATAGGTAGAGCTCAAAAATAAAATGGGTGCAATCATTCTGGTAGGATTATAGTATAGGTATATAGTATTATACCCCAACATCCACATTCAGGAACAAATATGTAGGCAGATTATGGAAGGATGCAATAAAAACAGTTGTAGTAGTGGATGATTTTAACTTTCCCAGTATTGACTGGAACTCCCTTAGAGCAAGAGGCTTAAACAGGACAGAATTTAAGATAGTCCGACTAGAGGAGAGGCCATACTTGACCTTGTATTGGCTAATGAGCCTGGCCTTGTGACTGACCTTGCAGTTGGAGTGCATTTTAGAAATAGTGATCACAACGCTTTAAGTTTTAAGATATAGCAAGAACTGCCACTGCTGGAGTTGGAAATAACATAGCGTGGATCTGGAGGAACACAGCAGCCCAGGCAGCATCAGAGGAGCGGGAAAATTGACATTTTGGGTCGGCAACCTTTTTCAGAAGATCGCCAACTTTCCTGCTCCTCTGCTGCCTGGCTTGCTGTGTTCCTGCAGCTCCACACTAAACTAACTTAACTTAAAGTTAACAATGAGTAAGGATAAGTCAAGACCTTGTGGGCAAGGTACTAATTTGAGGGAGGGTAAGTTATGTCAATATTAGGGAGGAACTAGGAAGTGTTAATTGGGAGGAGCTGTTATCAGACAAGTCCAGTTCTGATGTGCTGATGAGAGTTCACAACTGGCATATTCTAATAAGGAGGATGGACACGGATGCCTAGGTGAGGGACCAGTGGATAACGAGGGAGGTTGTGAATTTAGTCAAAAGGGAAAAAGCATATTTAAGGTTTAAGAAGCTAAAATCAGACAGACTGTGAGAAATATAAAGAAAGCAGGAAAGAACTGAAGCAGGGAATTAGGAGAGTAAGAAGGGTGCCACGAAATGATCCAGGCAAATAGGATTAAAGTAAGTCTCATAATACGTACATTAAAAACAAGTGGATAACTATGGAGAAAGTAGGACCACTCATGGATAAAGAGGGACCTTGTGCTTGGAGGCAATGGATGTGGGTGAGATCCTAAATGAGCATTTTGCATTGGTATTCACCCATGGACTGTGTGTGGAGCATGCTAATGTGCTGGGGCATTTTGAGATCAAGAAAGAAGTGGTGTTGGATCTCCTGAAGATGGTAAGTCCTCAGGATATGATGGCATTACTCCAGGTTATTGAGAGAGGCAAGTGAGGAGATAGCTGGGGCCTTGACCAAAATTTCTATCCTTGCCAGCCACTGGAGAGGTCCCAGAAGCTGCCTTCTGCTCCAGAAAGGAAGCAGGGATAATCCAGGAAACTATAAACTGGTGATTCTCATCAGCAGTTGGGAGGCTTTTGGATGGAATTCTTAGGCCTAGGATTTATACGCATTTGGAAGAGCATGCCCAATCATGGGTAGTCAGAATGGCTTTGTGCAGGGTAGTTCACTTCTTACTAAAGTGGTTGAATTTTTCAGAGAGGTGATGAAGATGACCAATGAGGGTAGAGTAGAGGATGTTGTCTACGTGGATTTTAGTGAGGCTTTCGACAAAGTCCCTCATGGTTGGCTCATCCATAAGATGCACGTAATCCATAGTGACTTGGCTGCATGGTTTCAGCATTGTCTTGCTTATAGGGAGGCAGAGGATAGTGATTCAAGTGTATTTTTCAGGCTGGAGGTCCGTGACTCGTGTTCTGCAGGGATTTGTACTAGGACCTCTGTTTGTGATTAAAAACAAATGACTTGAATGAAGATGTAGATGGCTGGGTTAGTAAGTTTGCAGTCAATACAAAGATCAGTGGAGTTGTGGATAGTGTAGAGGCTGTCAAAGGGTATAGCGGGATATAGATTAGTTGCAGATATGGGAAATGAAGTGGCAGATGGAGTTTAATCTGGATAAGTGTGAGTTATTGTACTTTAGGAGATCAAATATTAAGGAAAAGTGTACAGTTAATGGCAGGATCTGAACAGCATTAACGTGTAGAGGGATCTTGAGGTTCAAATCCATAGCTCCGTGATAGTGGCTACACAAATGGAGAAGTCATGTGGCATGTTTGCCTTTAGTGGTTGGGGAATTGAGTGCAAGAGTCAGGATGTCATGGTGCACCTTTACAAGACTTTGATTAGAAGGTCCAGAAGAAGTTTACCAGGATGCTGCCTGGATTAGAGTGTATGAGCTAGAAGCTATAAATGAGAGGCTGGAGAAACTTGAGTTGTTTTCTCTGAGCAGTGGAGGCTGAGGAAAGACTTGATAGAAGTCTGTAAATTTATGATATACATAGGTAAGTTTAAAGGTCACAAGCATTTTCCTAGAGTTGAAATGTCTAAAATTGGGAGCTACGCATTTAAGGTGTGAGGGGGAAAGTTCAAAGGAAAGGTGAGGGGCAAGTTCTATTTTAAACACAGTGATAGGTGTCTAGAACATGCAACCAGGAGTGCTGGAGGAGACATGATAGGGATGTTTAAGGTGCTTGTGGATAAGCATGTGAATATACAAGAAATGGAGGGATATTGACCAAGGGCAGGTAGATGGGATTAGTTTAATTTGGCATCCTCTTTGGCACAACATCATGGGCTGAAGGGCCTGTGCCTGTGCTGTACAGTTCTATGTTCTAAATGTGGATTTGTCTGTGTAAATGCACTGTGATTGCAGAGCCATTCCAATTTGAGGCCTGTGGCATTTTGCTAGGGGTTTATTTGGAAAATGCCCAAAAATGATGATGATGCGATACTACATTTGGTGTGAATTCCTCTTTTAAGCATGGATTATGTAGCTAAAAGTGGTTAAGAAAAAATATACAAACCTCAATATTCAACTACGAAATAGAGTGCAAAATTGAAGTATTGACTGTATTTTTCAATCTCTTAACCATAAATTGATATACTTGACTTGCTGTTCTCAGTAATAGTTTAGTTTCAGACTGGAAAGATTTATTGACATGTTCTGTAGGTTCGGCATTCTCTTTTGATTTTGCAAGAGCAACACGAGTTAAACGGCCACCATTCTTGAGAGACATGATTGGAACATCAAAGAATCGGAATAGCAGTGAGTCATCACCTGTAGAATGGATCGTTACCAATGGAAAGGCATCGACAGAGATTCAGACCAGGATTCAAGCTCAGCAGGAGGAGCTGAACAAGGTGAAAGAAGATTTAATCAGTCAAAAGGTAAGGTTTGAAGAATCAAAACAGCATTATTTATAATTTTCATCATCTTTCCAGATGAGGAGATTGAGCAATGAGAGATGTCATTTGTTAAAGTGGGGAATATTATTTGGGTCAGTTCAGGTTTTGGTTCAAGGAGCCCTTGTTCAGTATGAACCTGTGATATATGTGGCTTGCCCCATGCTTGATACTGACAATAGGCACAAAAGCTTTTTTTTGACATCACAAAGGATTGAAAATCATTTGTTTTAACAACAATGTCCCTTGACCAACTTTACAAAAAATAATGAGCTTGTCATTATCTCATTGTTGTTAGTGGGACAGCTTTGTCAAATTGGCTGCTGTGTTTCTTGCATTGTAGCAAGAACCACATTTCAAAGGAACCTTGGCTGCAATGCACTTTGACTGCCTAAGTAGGAAAGGTACTATATAAACACAAATCTTCGTAAATGTGTGCGCCACAGGATTAAAAGGATGGTAGAAACTTCATTTTAAAAACCTGTGCAGCAGAAATGAATTGTTCGTAAAGGCTTGAAATACTAAAGACAGAAATATGGGCAGTTCAGTAGACGTTTATAAATTTACTGAGGAGATTGGGGATTTATTCACCCATTTAAGACAGAAGTGAAGTTTTTATCCCTGCATAGTGAATCTGTGGAATTCCTTTTTACTGGAGAGACTTGTCAAAGGTAGGTCATTAAGTGTATTCAAGGTTGAAGTAGACAGATCCCCTTTCTGATTATGGAGAATAGGCCAGTGGAGTCGAAAATTATCAGATTAGTCATGATCTCATTGGTGGAACAGACTCAGTGGACCGAATAGCTTGCTTCTGCTTCTGCATTTTACAGCTTTAAGTACAGACCCTCAGGTTATGAAAAGGAAACAATAAGATATTAAGGGGGTTTGATTGCTAAATGCTAGGAAAATTTTTCAGTTCATAGGGAAATCTAGAACAAGGATACATAGTTTCAAAATAAAAGGTCTTCCACTACAGACAAAAGTGAGGCACTTCCCTGAGGGTTATCACTGTTCGCAGAGAGCAGCTGAAACTGATAATGAATATATTCATGACCTGAGTTAGATATATTTTTGATAGCTGAATTTGAGGGTTATAGGGGTCAGAGGGTGAAGTGGACTAAAGACCGCAATTGGATCGTGTTATTGAATGGAGCTTGACGGACCAAATGGTTGCCTCCTCCAATTTCTTATGTTCTTCGATTTGACTTCAAAAAGATAGCAGTGAGCTGCCTACGATTGCTTGGTTTTCTAGGCCATTTTGCAGGACCCTTAAGAGTCAACCACATTATTGGGAGACTGTCACACTAGACAAGACAAAGACAATGCCCTGCATTAGTGAACTTTTTAGGTTTTTATAGCAAATCAATAATTTAATACTCATTATTATTGGAAAAATATTTACTTTAAGATTGTGTGTTTTGAATTTAAGTTTCTCCAACTGCTGTCATGGGATTTGAACTCGTTTTCCCGTAATATTCCTCCTCTTGAATACAGATTTGTTAACATTGCCAATATGCAACCATCCCCTAAATTTTTTTTGCCACAATTTGTGGGAAAGTTAAATATTTTTGAAACTGCAGAAGATACAGGGCTGTGGGGACAGAAGAGGACAGTAGGATTAGCTTTTGATAGTTCTAATAAAAATTGGGCTGAACGGCCAGCTGCCTCTATTTTAACCCTCTCCGAATTAATAAAAATCTAGTAAAATGACAAATTATTAATTCATGTAGAAATTGAAAGACAATCTGATCATTAGTCATTCTGCTGTGTTTTTATAGTTTAGGTTTTGATCTAATTCCAATTAGATTTGTGGGTTAACGTTTTGTTTAGGATTTGACCAACGTCTGGTCTGTGGTGTCCAGACACATGATTTTGTTGGCATGCATATTTCAGAATGCACAAGATTCTTGTATCTGGACATATTATGCAACTCTGTAGTTGGTGAAACAGTTCTTCTGCTGTGCAACAGACGGGTGAAAATATTGTCTGGATTTTAGACACTGAAAGCTGCTTAATTTGAATAACTAAGTGCATGCATTCTTTACCGTTAGTGGTGTGTGCAGACTAAAACGTATGTAAAGTTTTTTTGTAATCATTTGGATCTGCACAACTATTTCAAATTCAGTGGCATTTCAGGAAAAAACAGAACAGTTTTAATGCTAACTTACTCATGGATTTAAAGATGTATTGTAATTGCTCTATTCGTTTGACTGACCCATCGCTTTAATTCTGCTGGAATGCTGTTTAACAGTATTGGCCTTCCTGGAAATAAACCCCAAAGTAGCTGTGCCCCTTTTGTATTTTGTCAACTCTTGGTGCCTTTGGTTTCTCCTCTTGGATTAAACATCCCCTCACCCCTCATTTTGTGTATCCTTCTATTTGAGATTTCATCCTAAATGTGAGAGAGCTTATAAGTGCAAATAATATAACTATGAACATTGTGGCACATGGCGCTTGAGCAAACTAAGACCAATTTTTCCACCAACAGTTACAGTGGTTTAAAATATAACCTCAGGCAGGGCCTGGAGAATACTGTTCCTTTCAGATGGTTCATTTCTACACAGGATTCCTTTTCATTGCTTAATACTACAATAGTGTTACACTACCAGATAATTAAGATTGTATGATAGCAAGATTCCAGCTGTCTTTAATTGAATGTTTCTATCTTGATTATCTGATTATTTAGTTGGTACTTTTGTTTTAAAATCTGCCACCTGATGATTTTGTTTTCTCATTTGCTGAAGACTTGTACACAGTTAGTGAAAGATGTGGAGGTGCTGGTGTTGGACTCGGATGGACAAAGTCAGAAATCACACGCCACCAGCTTATAGTCCAACAGATTTATGAAATTCGTCAGATGCAGTGAGAGGAGAGCACACTTCAAACTTAAAACAAGCAGAGAAATAGGAGTATACCAAAGGTGACAGCTCAGGTCAGACACTGAATTGTAGGTGTGAGGCCTTGTTAAAACTGAGACAGATTCTGGAGCTGGAATGAGGATGGTGTTATTCTGAAAACAGGAATTTATAAAGTTCCACACTGTCTGTGACAACAAATTCTGCTTTTCTAGAACAAAATAGAATCTGTCTGCAAATAAATAAACATCTTGGATGAAATGGTTCGCCCCATAGTTTTGTGTGGGGTGTGGTGAGCTGAGAGTGTGTGGATGGGCTGTGAGACAGTGTGGGGTGGGGGACAAGATGAGTATTCCAAAGTTATACCTACTCATTAAGGATAAGAGATCATACTTATCAAGGTGATGTTCATTCCAGCTTAAAACTCTTAGATTCTGGACACGCAACTACAATTCAGTATCTGACCCGAGATGTCACCTTTTGAATATTCCCATCACTCTGCCTGTTTGAAGTTTTGACGGTTAGGCAGACAGTAATGAAACCTTTAATCGCCTTGGAGGAGTGACTTGAAGCAAATTCTGGAATTTGTAATTCAATCAATCGAAACTTACATCTCCTTTCTAACAGAGTTCTCCATACCCTCCTTCTGCAATTTCTAGAATGCAGGAACGTATTAATGATTAAAGATTCAGCAGGAGGCATTCATTCATCCATTTTAGGTTTGTTAGTTGTATGATCTTTTGTTCTGTCTGCCTCTAAACTCTCTTTGTCTATGTGCTCTTCTCTCACTGCACCTGAAGAAGGGGCTGTGCTATGAAAGCTTGTGATTTCAAATAAACCTGTTAGAATATAACCTGTGATGATAAAGTGTGGATCTGGATGAACACAGCAGGCCAAGTAGCATCTTAGGAGCACAAAAGCTAACGTTTCAGGCCTAGACCCTTCATCAGAAAAGGGGGACGGGGAGAGAGTTCTGAAAACCTGGTGGCGTGTAATTTTTGATTTTTGACAGTTAGCAAACATGGATATCAAAATGACTCTCCTTTATTGATATGCAGTCTGTATTTAATGCTGTATGTGTTTAGGTTATAAGGTGCATTGTGCTGAAATAAATGGCAGATGTTGAATGTTAAGACAAAGTGATGGAGGCGGGTACAGTTAATAGCATCTAAAAGGCATCTTTGTGCTGAATGACTCTGACTGTAAAACTGAGACCTCTTGGGGAGACCACTAGACTAATAGAGAAACACAAATTTTTGGACTGTACTTAAGTTAGAAGGTTTGTGGTTGTGAAAGCTACAGAACAGAGGCTTGATTGCTCCTTGGTTATCCACTTATTATAAATTTATTGAATGCCCAGAGAATAGATTCTCAGTTATAAGTATTAACAACATTCATTGGAACCTACCGAAAACTATGCATATGCTTTGGTGTCTTCAGAAACCAAGCAAGATACTTGGCCAGTTATATCTCATTTATCTTTTCTTTTTGATTTACCCCTTAACTGCCTCTGCATGACTGTCTGTGTATCCTTTTTGACACTGGGTTTAAACCATAGACATTAATTAGTTTACTTTGTTGCTTAACTTTATTCCGCTAAAGCTACTGTATTAATAACAAATTGTAACTTATTTTGTTTAAGCTATGAATTTGGTATGTGGTCTCAGTTATTCAAAAAGTCTGGTTAGGAACCATTGGTATCAATTTTGAGGGTCATTGAATGTTTGAATTTTACTGTGTATTCTGAATACAGGGGTAGGGTGATTGATTTGATTTGGCCGTTTCTCTTTGTTTCGTAACAAAATGTACTGCACAATATTTGTCATAATGAGCTGTTTCATCTAGTCCAGTTCACTAGAGGATGAACTTAGCAGAGGGACTGAAGACTTCAAAACTAATTCACAATTAAATTAGCACTCCTTTATTCTATGATTGTGGCTTCTGCTTCTAAATTGTCCCATACATATGGGTTTCAGCAAAGTCTTTGACAAAGCCCCATGAGGGAAAAGCACTTGGGATGCAGGATAACATGGCAGGTTGGATTCAAAAATTGGCTAAGTGCTGAGAGAGAGAGAGAGGGTAGTGGTAGAAGGCTGTTTGCATATCTGGAGTTGTCTCATGGATCAATGCTGATGCATTACTGTCCGTGATCATCATAAATGTAGAAGAGAGTGTGCAAGGAATGAAAAATAAGTTTATGGATGACACAAAGATTGCTTGGATGGTTGACAGTGAGTAAGAAGGTCATGGGTTATGGGAGGATATAGACAGATTGGTTGGGTAGGCAGATCGATGGCAGGTAGATTTAACCATGATGACTATGTGATGTTGCAGTTTGGAAGAAGAAACAAGACCAGGGAGTACTCAATGAATTGCAGTACATTTTGAAGCTCAGAGGAGAAGAGAGACCTTAGGGTGTTCATCCACAAATTCCTGAAGGTGGCAGCACAGTTAAGAGGGTAGCTAAAAAGGTATAAAGGGCACTTGCCTTTATCAGTCGAGGCATAGATTATCAAAGCAGGTAGGTCATGTTAGAAGAGATAATGGGAACTGCAGATGCTGGAGAATCCAAGATAACAAAATGTGAAGCTGGATAAACACAGCAGGCCAAGCAGCATCTCAGGAACACAAAAGCTGATGTTTCAGGCCTAGACCTTTCTTCAGAGAGGGGGATGGGGAGAGGGAACTGGAATAAATAGGAAGAGAGGGAGAGGTGGACCGAAGATGGAGAGAAAAGAAGATAGGTAGAGAGGAGAGTATAGGTGAGGAGGTAGGGAGGGGATAGATCAGTCCAGTGAAGATGGACAGGTCAAGGAGGCGAGATGAGGTGGTAGGTAGGAAATGGAGGTGCGGCTTGGGGTGGGAGGAAGAGATGGGTGAGAGGAAGAACAGGTTAAGGAAGCAGAGACAGGCTGGGCTGGTTTTGGGATGCAGTGGGGGAAGGGGAGATTTTGAAGCTATGTATGGTATCAATGTGGACTTCACAAGCTTCAAAATCTCCCCTTCCCCACTGCATCACAAAACCAGCCCAGCTCGTCCCCTCCCCCCACTGCATCCCAAAACCAGCCCAGCCTGTCTCCGCTTCCCTAACCTGTTCTTCCTCTCACCCATCCCTTCCTCCCACCTCAAGCCGCACCTCCATTTCCCACCTACCACCTCATCCCGCCTCCTTGACCTGTCCATCTTCCCTGGACTGACCTACCCCCTCCCTACCTCCTCACCTATACTCTCCTCTCTACCTATCTTCTTTTCTCTCCATCTTAGGTCCGCCTCCCCCCCCTCTCCCTATTCATTCCAGTTCCCTCTCCCCATCCCCCCCTCTGATGAAGGGTCTAGGCCCGAAACGTCAGGTCATGTTAGAACTTTGGTTAGGCCACAGCTGGAGTACTGCAGGAAGGTTGTGATCACACTTAGAGTGCAGAGGAGATTCTTGGATAAGCAGTATTGGTCTGTGTCACCAAGCCATCAGTGCTAATCTCTTTAAAGGTCAACCAGAACATCCAGAGTTGATTTAGCGTAGGTGACGTGTGCACACTCGCCTTTGTATTTGAATTGGGCTCTTCCCCATTAGGGAGTTGGCTTTGAGACAGGGAGCATATTTAGAAAGAAAAGGTGTAACTGATGTTTGTGCTAAACTATATATTTACAGTAAAAATGCTGTAAATCTCTGAAAGACTTTTCCTGCCTAATTCAGCAAATGGATATTGGTCTGTTATACAGTAGCAGCCTTTGACATAGAAGCAGTACCAGCAGGAGGGAAGTTGAGAAAGAATCAGTATAGCTGGCAAATGCCAGAGTTACAAGAAGAGGAGTTAGAGGGTGCACACGATGAGCACACATGTGCAGACGTAAGGAAAGTAGACAAGGAGGAGAAGCAAGTTACCTCGGGTGGGGGGGAGGAGGAATCGGTTTTCTTTTGCTTATCTGAAAAGGAGATAGGAAGTATTCAAAGTGTTGGCTGTCTCTAAGGTTTGAGATTATGTGTGAACTGGCTAAAAAGATCTATAAGCTGAAAGAAATATGAATAGCTCAGAGGTATTGAAAAGCTGGGTGTGTTCCCAAAATACAAAAAATATGAAACAGTGTGCAATGGGTTGATTACTTGAAAAGAAAATCTAGAGTGCTACAGCATTGGGACCGGTTCGCTCAAGGAAATTAGATTTGTAGAATGTTATGACTAAGACCAAGCCGATCGCTGCACAAAAGAGTCCCAGCAGAGTCTACAGTAAACCAAGCAATAATCGCCAGTCATCTGATTGACAGGAAGCCCCTTTCAAAAATAAATCTAATATTCACAATGAACTTAGATTGACCACTTTTGAAGAAATCACTCAAGGAGTTTGCACAATACTTCAAATCATTCCATATTGCACAATCTTTCAAAACAACTTCTAGGCTGTTTGCTGATAATTGGACCAATGAAACTCTTAAGGTGAAAACCAGACTCTTGACCTATCCTGGATGAATAAAGAACAGCGTATTGTGGAACTGTGTAGTGTCACATCTGTAACAGAGTGATGTGAATATTTGATTGAGAAGATGCAACTTTATATCAGCTGTGCAAGGTGAAGTTTAGCTTTTTGTTTTAAGTATTGCTTGCCTGTTAATTCCTATGTAATATAAATTGATTTTGCTGCAACCTAAAACCATAGTTGAAGTCTCCCATTAGTTATAAATGTTTGCAGCATAGAAACAATCCCCTTTGGCCCATTGAGTTTGCACTGGTCAAAAACAACCTCTTAAATATTCTAATCTCATTTTCCAGCACTTGGCTGATAGCCTTGTATGCCTTGGCATTGCAAGTGCTCATCTGAATACTATTTAAATGTTATGAGAGTTTCTGCCTTTACTACCCCTACAAAGCAGTATTATCCAGTTTCCCAACACCCTTCTGAACGAATAAAAATTCCTCATGTCCCCTGTAAACCTCGTACCCTGTACCTTAAATCTATGCCCTATGCGTAGTCATTGATTCCTCCACCACAAGAATTTTTTTTTTCCATCTACCCTGCCTTTGTCTCTCATTTTATACGTCTCAATCATGTCCCCCACCTCACTCTCTTCTGCTCCAAGGAGAACACCCCAGGCATTCCAATCTCTCTTCATAATTGAAGCTCTTCAGTCCAGGCAGCATTCCAGTCGATCTCCTCTGCACCGTCGCCAGTACAATCCATCCCTCCAATAATGTGGATTCGTACGATTATCCAGCTGTGACCTAACCGACTGTTTATGCAGTTCCTGCATAATCTCCCTGCTCTTAAACTCTTCTGCCTTGCTAACAAAGAAAAGTGTCCGACCTACTGCCTTCACCATTATCTGCCAGTCTTGTTCCCTTAAAGTACTGGTTGACATGCTTGTCAAGGTTTCTCCGATCCTCCGTGCTTCCTATACTGCTACCACTTACCCTCCTTTGTCTTGTTTGTCATGCTCAAATGCAACGCTTCACACTTATCCGGATTGAATTTCATTTGCCACTGATCAGCCTATCTGACAAAGCCCATTTGTGTTGCCCTGTGTTTTAAGGTATCCTCGCTATTTATCACCCCACTGATTTTTGAATCAACTGCAAATTTACTGATCAACGCTATGTTCAATTCTAACTAATTTATATTTGCCACAAACAGCAAAGGCCCTGACATGGTCCTGGCAGAATCCCACTAGACACAGGATTCCAGTCATAAAAACACCCTTGACCATCGCCGTCTGGATATACAATTCACCAAGTGGCACGAAGCAGTACACTAAATTCCTTTCGATCCCACGGGTGCTTACTTTTGCTATCAGTCACCCATGTGCAACTTTGTCTCCTTGGACTTCAACAAGGCTTTCAATAATGTTGAATGCATTGCCCTCACATACGCACATGATCACCGCTTTGAAAAGTTCAGTCAAGTTGGTCAGACATGGCCTCTCCTTAACAAAACCATGCAGACTATTGGTTAATCCCCGCCTTTCCAAATGCAGATTAATTCCGTCCCTCAGAATTGCTACCTATAGTTTCCCACCATTGTGGTTAAACTGACGAGAGTATAGTTGCCTGGTTTATCCCGTTTGAATTATGGTATTACGTTGGTTGTCCTCCAGTCCTTGGCACCTCTCTGTGGCTGGGAAGGAATTAAAAATTATTGCTAGCATCCTGGTATTTTCTCCCTTGCCTTACTCAGCAGCATTGAATGCATTTCATCCAACCTTGGACATTCATCTACTTTCTCTTATCCAATTCTGTATATCCCTTGATATCAGGGATTCAGTGGATTTGTTGGTCCCACCCATTATCTTTGAAACATGTTGGCTCTCACTGTCCTTACTCCCACCTTTAATATATCCCATTCCTGTGAGACAGATCTGCCTGAAAGTATCGCTGTCAGTCTGCCCAAATCAAACCTGATCTTCTTAAAATCAACCTGCCTCCAGTTTAGAATTGTATCAGAGATAATAGGAACTGCACATGCTGGAGAATCCAAGATAACAAGATGTGGAGCTGGATGAACACAGCAGGCCAAGCAGCACCTTAGGAGCAGGAAAGCTGATGTTTTGGGCCCAAAACGTCAGCTTTCTTGCTCCTAAGATGCTGCTTGGCCTGCTGTGTTCATCTAGCCCCACACCTTGTTATCCAGTTTAGAACTTGATTTCTGGTCTATCCTTGTCCTTTTCTGCAACAATTTTAATTCTAACAGACTTATGATTGCTTTCTGCACAGCTCTTCCCCCACTGATACTTCAACCACTTGCCTAGCTTCATTACATAAAATAAGGTCCTGAACCTCATTGGGCCTTCTACATACTGACTACATCCATCTTGTGAATGCACTGTAAGAATGCTGCTCTCTCTCAGCCTTTTGCATTATGTTAATATTGTGGAAGTTGAAATCACCTTCTATCACTATGATATTACTTCTGTACATCTCAAATCTGATGACTATCTGTTCTTCTATTTCTCTCAGATGTTAGGAGGCATATGCTACACTCCTTTTTGGTTTTATGTCCATCTGACCAAATATGGCCTTCTAAAATTGGGGCAGCACGGTGGCTCATGGTTCGCACGAGGGACCCAGGTTCAATTCCAGCCTCGGTGACTGTCTGTGTGGAGTTTGCATGTTCTCCCCGTGTCTGCATGGGTTTCCTCTGGGCGCTCTGGTTTCCTCCCACAGTCCAAAGATGTGCAGGCTAGGTGGATTGGCCACGCTAAATTGCCCGTAGTGTTCAGGGTTGTGTGGGTTATAGGGGGATGGGTCTGGGTGGGATGCTTCAAAGGGTGGTGTGGACTTGTTGGGCCGAAGGGCCTGTTTCCACGCTGGTGGTATCTAATCTAATCAAAAAATGTCATCCCTCTTTACTGCTGTAATTGATTCCCTGAGCAATATTGTAACATGCCCTCCTGTTAGCTTTATCAATGTCTGTCCTGAAGACCCCCTATCCCGGAAAACTGAACTGCCAGCCCTGCCCCTCAATTTATGCCTGTGGCAGGAATGAAATCATACACCCATGTTTTAATTTGTGGCATCAACTCATTTGCCTTGTTTGTCAAACTTGTTGCATGAAAATAAATACCATCCAACTTTGCTATATGCCCTTAACTTACATGTAATCCCTATGCTGCCTTGCTGTCTCTTCCAGTTTTGAGTGTTCATCTTCCACTGCTGACCCTTCTCTTAGGATCCCGCCCCACTGCCAAGTTAGTTTAAACCCTCCAGAACAGCACTGGCAAATCTCCCTGCAAGGACACTAGTCCCATTCCTGTTCAGGTGCAACCTGTCTGCCTTATACAGGCCCCAGTGTCCTGGAATTCTAAGGCCCTCTCCCTTGCAACCTCTCTCCAGCAACTGAATTAGCCTTTTTTTTTTGCTAACTTGATGTGGAGGTGCCGGTGTTAGACCTGGTTGGGCAAAGTTAGGAGTCACATGACACCAGGTTATAGTCCAACAGGTTTATTTGAAATCACAAGCTTCCAGAATGCTGTCAAAGGAGCAGTGTTGTGAAAGCTTGTGATTTCAAATAAACTTGTTGGACTATAATCTGGTGATGTGTGATTTCTAACTTTATACTAACTTGCATGTGGGACCGGAAGTAATCCAAGGATTACTACCTTTTTAAGTCCTGTTTTATAATCTGCATCCTTGCATCCTTGCATCCTAAATTTTGCTTGCAGGACCTCATCCCTCTTTCTGTCTGTGTTGTTGGTACTAATATGTACCAAGGTCTTTGCTTGCCAGCCCCCTTCAGAATGCCCTGCAACTGTTCATTGATATCCCTGACCCTGGTGTCAGGAAGGTAGCATATCATCCTGGAGTCTCCTTGGCAGAAATGTCTATCTGTTCCCCTTGTCTGATTTAGGCATACAAAATTTAGAGATCTTGAGACTCTTTTCCCATGGCAGATGTTTCTGAGAACAGAGGGCACAAGTTTAAAGTGAGGAGCATGTAGTTGACAAGACATCTGAGAAAAATTATTTCGCCTAGCAGGTGGTAGACATGTGGAATGTGCTGCCTGAGAGGCTGATGGAGGCAATTACTTGTAACATTTAACAAGTGCCTGATGAGTACATAAAATATCAGGGCGTAGTAGGCTGTGGATCAAATGCAGGTTACTATAGTTTGTTGATCAGCATAGACGAGGTAGGTGGAATGGCCTATTTCTATGTTCTATGACGCTATCATGAGAATCTATACCAAATCCAGTTGAGACTTGTGATTTGATAAATTATAAAGGATTTTGATAAGTGTTAAACATTGTGCATCTGATGCAAGCATGAAATATACTATCATGGACATCATGAAAGAACTGGAAAGATTCCAAAAATATTTTTCTGCAAGTTTCATATCAGTTTGGCAATGCCAAATACCTTTACAAGTTATTTCTGAAAAGAATCTAATATATTCAATCGTCACAAAAGGGCAATCTGTCAGAGTAGATTCGGTTTGTGGACAGAAAGGCATAAGTAATTTTGGCTTCAGTTTGATGCCAAGGGGACTTGATAGGGTGGCTGCTGAAAGGATGCCTTCCCATGTGGTAGAGATTAGAACTAGGCCATACAGTTTAAAAATTGGAGAGAGATCTCTGCTTTAAGATAGAAATGAGGGATATACATTTCTGATGGCTGAGTCTGTGGACCCAGCTTTTCCAGAAAATGGTAGAAGCAGGGTCATTGAGTATTTTTAAGGAAGACGTGGGTGGATTCTTGGCTAACAAGGGATTCAGAAGTTTTGATGAATGGTTAGATTCTAACCTCAAGTCCTCAATCAGATCAGCCATGATTTTAGCAAATGGTTGGAGCATAGGAGCAACAGTAGGCCATTGAGCCCTTGATCCTGCATCTTCCTTCAAGAAGAATATAGCAGTTATGTGGCCTAACTCTGTTTGCCTGCCTGGGCCCATATCTTGATACCCTTTCTTAATAAAAATGTATCTATTTCAGATTTAAATTTAACAATTGAATTATTATTGACAGCCATGTGAGGCAGTGTGTTCCAAACCTCCAATGCTGTTTGCGTGTAGAACTGTTTTCCAGCATTTCTCCTGAGAGTCCAACTCAGTCTCACTACCTGACTCTGGCCTCATCTGCTTGTCTGCACCTCCTGGTTAACAGTGCATTGATTTTAAAATTTTCACCCATCTTTCTAATCCGTTTCCTATCTCTGCAGTCTCATCTAGCCCTCCAACTTTTCTGGATATCCGTGCTGCTCCAAGTCTGACATCTTGAGCGTTCCTGATTTCAGCTGTTTTACTGTTGCTGACTGTGCCTTCTGCTGCTTGACCCTCTTGATATGAAATTCCCTTGCTAAACCCCTCTGCCCTCCTTTCTTCTTCTGAGACTTTCATTAAAATCTTTAACCAAGCATTTGGCCTGTGAAGCATCTTGCATTAGCCTAGAAGTGGTAATAAATAAGTACAAATCGTTGTGTGGAATATCAGTTCTGATATATTAATTATAGTAGAGTAGTTAATAATTCTATCAATTTATCAATTACATAAACCTCTTGGATTAGGGTCAATTAACTGTCTGACATTTGATTATTTTCAAAGGAGTTGGTGCGATTGTTACAGCAAACATTGAAACATTCCCAGGAGGAAAAATATTTACTCAACCCTGGTGCTTCAATGGATGAAGGAATGTCTCAGTTTTTGCAGCAGAAAAACCACCAGATACAGGCCCTTAACAATCAGCTGGATCACATTAACCAACAGAAGGACCACATGGAGCAAGAATTAAAAGCTTTTCAAGATAAAATTACTGGGCTGAATGACCAGCTTAACATGTTCAGAGAAACCATTCAAGCCAAAGATGAAGTGATTATGAAATTATCACAGCAGCTCAATGAATGTGAGAACATGCACTCGCCTCCTGGTGTCTTTTCAGGATCTACTGTAGCACCCTCTGTGTACAAGGAACTTCAAGAGTTGGATACTCTAAAGGTATCTCATGATTCTGATGTTTGGACCTTTATTATAAAACTGTCAGTTGTGGCCACAAACAAAGTAGTTATCTCTTTTTAAAAAAAAACACTTGAGTATCCACCTCACCCTGTAAATCATTTGAACAACAGGAGAACTCCACCTTGGCTTTACCACATTACAGGCCAATTTTTTCTCCAATATTTCTATGCAGGATTTTCTGCTCCTCATCAATGCCCCCCCTCCTGCCTGATTATCTCAACCTGTAACATATCATAAGTAATAGGACCAGGAGAAGGCCATATATCCAAATCTTCTTTTTTCCCCCTTCCCCCACCCCATGTACTTGTCTGGCTTCCCTTGAATGTGTCTGTGCTAACTGCTTTAGCTAATCCAAATGTAGCAAGTTCCATATTTTCATCTGGGTTATATCCTTTCTCATAAATTTCCTATTAAAGTTATTTGTGGCTATCTTGTATTTATGGTTAGAAGTTTATGATTCATCCTTCTAAACCTGTGATTGATGAATTCTAATGTTAAGTAGAAGTGTTTTTGAACATAGTCTAAATATATGTTTAATAAAACTTCTTTGTTAAAATGTATTTATATGGAATTTTACTAATCTGGCGAGGTTATACTGTTATGACTCACTTGTTTTGCTGCCCTTAATTTTATGAATCTGCGTCTACAACTCTTTGCTTACTCGATTTGTTTTCTAAGGAGTATATAATCTCCTACTGCCATCTCACACTTTATTTGCCAATTGCACTCATACTCTAAAAGTTTAATATAGTCTTGGATTTTGCTGCTGTGTCCAGAATTCCCCAATTTGATGACATCTGTGTTTTATGAAATTATATTTGATTGTTGAGCTTAAACTATGAATGGTGGATAATAATGATTTCTGTGGGGACTGTTCGGCACCACTTGAATCTTCAACAGTCTGAATTACCGTTTGTTTCCATTTACTTTTTTAAAATCAGTTCACTATCTATTGCACTCCTTTTTTTTTACCTTTTTGTCACAAATCTACAGTGTGCCACCTTTAATGAAGGCTGTCTGAAAATCTATGTATTGCTTTTGTATCCAAGTTTTGACTTGAGTTATGCAACTGAGGACAAAAGCTGGTTGTTTAAACATTGCAAATTTGGTTCTGTGTCAATCTTGTAGAGCTTGTCAAATGCAAGCTGATTCTCCTTTCCCCACCTTTTTCAATTAATCTGCTTTCACCCATTTGTTATACACTTAGTATACACATATAAGTGTTGGGAGGGATCCAAACTGATGTGTGTTTTTGTTCAGACGTGTATGTCATTCTCCTCACTGTTGATCAGTTAACTCGGTTGACTGGATGGTATTTGCGATGCAAGCTAGCTCCAAGAGCGTAGGTTCAATTCCTGAGCCAGCTGAGGTAACCATGAAGATCCCAGCTTCTCGGTTGCCCCTTGCCTGAGGCGTGGTAACCCTCAGATTAAACTCCCCTCCCATTGTCTCTCTTCCTGTGGTCCTCTGGGACTATTGCAATTTTACCTTACCCAAGTTTTAAAGAAAGCTGGAACACTACAGAGGCACAGATGTTTAATTGTATTCGACTCACAGGCACATGAGAAGCCAGTCTTTCTGATCCTTGATTAGAAAACCTAAGTGGTGTGATCTGTGCATTATTTTGTTCTCTTTTCTTCCTTCCTGCCCCTCCAACAAACATGCGCACATTACTTTCTATTATTTGTTATTTCAATTTGTCTGTGATGGAATGCTATTTTTCAAAGTAACCATTATTCTCATTTCTTTCTCTAGGACAGTCTTCAGGGTTATAAGACACAGAACAAATTCCTTAACAAGGAGATTCTGGAACTGTCAGCACTTAAGCGGAATGCTGAAATTAGGGAGAAAGCTCTGGAAGCAAAGGTATTTTGACTGTGGTGTTTGTCTTAACCTTCGGCTTTAAGGTCCATTGAATATTTCTTAGTGTTAAATACTAATTCTCATCAAATATGCATGCGTACTGTAAATCTCACTGCCAACTTGATTAGTTAGCTAATGTACACTGCAATAAATATGGAAATTAGTGAATGCTTAACGTCTTGAGTAGAATTGACCATGGGGTGTAAGTAAGAATATTCTCTCATAGCCTCCAATGTCTCACTATCTAAATCTTTTGCTTTCTGTCATGAACATTACAAATATTTTTCTCTTCCTCTCATCCATGTTGCTGTTGAACTGAAATAGAGACACTGCTCCAAATTTATTTTTTCCCATGAGTTGCTGATCTCCTTCAGTCATTACTTGCTCTCTGAATCTTCAGGATGGTATCTTGGTATTACTAATACTTCTTGACTTACCTCCAGTTGTTTCTTTAATGCTTTTTAGCCTTTACGATAGCTTGCGTTCTGCATTTCTTTCATCCAGGTTGCTCAACTTAATTTTTTAAACAAAAGGTACAGGTACAAACTCAACGCAAGGGAAAAACAATATCATGTGGAATAGTTTGTGTTGTATACATTCTGAACCATACCATTTCCTTGTCAAAAATGCAAGGTTGCAAGTGGTGTTTAGAGGATCTGTGGCCCATACTTGGATTGGAGAGATCTGCTGATGCCAAGTGCCGAGCAATGGGAACCAGCTGAAATCCAGCCATGTGTCTCAGTCACAGCATCTCTGCCATCTGCTGTCTGTGTTGGACATATGTATTTCACATTCTTCCTTAATCTGAATTTGCCAAAGTGTGAGTGATTCAACTTGGACAGTCCTGTGCAGTATAATTTAAACGTTTTTAAGTTTAACCTTGAGAATTGCAAAATAAGGGAATGTAAAGTGTGGTAAATGTTCTGTCAGTGTTGTGACTGATTTTTTGCAACTTTTAAGATGTAGTGATTTCAGACTTGGCTGAGTTCTGTGACTGTTTTCTTTATTTGCTAGGCGATGTTTCTAAATTACACTTTAAAATTTAATTATTCGCTATGTTTTAATAAACAATTATCTTTTTCTTTACAAAATTGTGTACAGCAATCATGAATTGGAAGGCAGGAAGCTAGAATTCGTTACAAAAAGGAAATAAGGTGGGGGAAGAGTGCATAGTCCCTTTAAGAGGTGATGTGCTTTTCTAAGCTCAAAAGCTTGAACAAAAATGTGTCAATGAGCAGCTGAACAGGTACAGCCAGTTCTGAAATTGAAACATGTATCAATTGGTTGTGTGAATGGTAACCTTAGGCTTGTTTTGGCAACTAGCTGGAATCAGCCAATTAATTTAAGCCAAGTACTTAACGATTGAATGGCGATTGAATTTAAATCTGATGATTTTAACAATCTTGGACCAATGCCCTTGTGAGAACTTTGATATATCATTCAAAATATATAAGGAGAGAGCTGTGAAAATTGGGAGAAAGCAAACTGCCATCTGACAAATAAGCACTGAACTCTCAAGAAATTGCTAAGTGCTCTCAGAAATCACCATCTTATGCATCACATGTACCACGGCACTTCTAACTAAGTCTTCACAGGAACAGAATTGCCTAATCGTATTTTGTACTCATTTGGTACTTATTATGCACCGTAGATGTAAACCACATTACAAACCCAGTAATGTGTCCCTGTAACTATCCAAATGTAAATTGGTACAAGTAGCTTATGAGAAATTAGGCCTTCCATAACCAGATGAGTATAAAATCAGACAATACAGTCACCTAGTTACTTACTGAAGATGGGGAGGGCCTAAAAAGAAACATTTGCTCAATGCTCAGCATCTTGCTAGAGCGATCGCGACCCTCAATGCTTATCATTTAATATCATCAATCAATCTCACCAATCAACTTACATGGAACATGTCACTGAGAATGGAGCTAAGGCGGTTCACAGAAGTGTATTTGTTCAAAAATTGATGGGATTCGCAGAAGGAAGTATTAGTAATGCTAAGGTCAGGCTCAACTGTCCAAGTGGTGGGCACGTTGTGGAGTGGATCCTGAGGGATGGGATTTACATGTATTTCTAAAGGCAAGGACTTATTAGGGATAGTCAATATGGCTTTGTGCTTGGGAAATCGTGTCTCACTAACTTGATTATGTTTTTTGGAGAAATAATAGAACATAGAACAATACAGTGCAGAACAGGCCCTTCGGCCCTCGATGTTGCGCCGACCTGTGAACTAATCTAAGCCCCTCCCCCTACACTATCCCGTCATCATGGATAAGCATATGGACGTACATGGAATAGTGTAGGTTAGATGGGCTTGAGATCGGTATGACAGGTCGGCACAAAATCGAGGGCTGAAGGGCCTGTACTGTGCTGTAATGTTCTATGTTCTATCATCCGTATGCTTATCCAAGGACTGTTTAAATGCCCCTAATGTGGCTGAGTTCACTACATTGGCAGGCAGGGCGTTCCACGCCCTTACCACTCTCCGAGTAAAGAACCTGCCTCTGACGTCTGTCTTTAAATCTATTACCCCACAATTTGTAGCTATGCCCCCTCATACAAGCTGATGTCATCGTCCTAGGAAAAAGACTCTCACTGTCCACCCTATCTAATCCTCTGATCATCTTGTATGTCTCTATTAATACTCTTCTTAGCCTCCTTCTCTCCAATGAGAATAGACCTAAGTCCCTCAGCCTATTTTCATAGGGCCTGTGCTCCAGACCAGGCAACTTCCTGGTAAATCTCCTTTGCACCTTTTCCAATGCTTCCACATCCTGTAATGGGGCGACCAGAACTGCATGCAGTATTCCAAATGAGGCCGCACTAGCGTTTTGTACAGTTGCAGCATGACATCACGGCTCTGGAACTCAATCCCTCTACCAATAAAACCTACCACACCATAAGCCGCCTTAAGAGCACTATCAACCCGGGTGGCAACTTTCAGGGATCTATGCACATGGACACCAAGAACCATCAGCACATCCACACTACCAAGAATCTTTCCATTGACCCAGTATTCTGCCTTCCTATTATTCCTCCCAAAGTGAATCACCTCACATTTATCTGTATTAAACTCCATTTGCCACCTTTTAGCCCAGTTCTGCACTTTATCCAAGTCTCCCTACAACCTGCAACGTTCTTCCACACTGTCCACCACTCCACCGACTTTAGTGTCATCTGCAAACTTACAACCCATCCACCTGTGCCTGTGTGTGTGTGTGTGTGTGTGTGTAAGGATGGAATATTTTCCAGCTGAATATTTTCCATCAACCACCACTCGTTGCCTTCTTACAGAAAGCCAGTTTCTAATGCAAACTGCTAAATCTCCCTCAATCCTGTGCCTCTGTATTTTCTCCAATAGCCTACCATGTGGAACCTTGTCAAAGGCTTTAATGAAGTCCATGTACTCCACGTCAACTGCCCTTCCCTCATCCATATGCTTGGTCACCTTCTCAAAAAAACTCAATGAGGTTTGTGAGACACGATGAAAGTGAGCAGTGGGTGTGCTCTATATGGACTTCAGTAAGCTATTCAGCAGGGTCCTGCATGATAGGCTGATTAGCAAGATTGGAACATGTGGAATGCAGAGAAAACTAGCCATTTGGATACAGAACTGACTTGAAGGTAGGAGACAGAGGGTGGTGGTGAAGGATTGCTTTTTAGACTGGACCAGTGGTGTGCCATAAGGAGCAGTGCTGGGACCACTGCTTTTTGTCATTTAAATAAATTATTTGGATGTGAATATAGGGGATGTTTAGTAAGTTGGCAGATGACACCAAATTTGGTGTAGTGGACAGCAAAGAAGGTTACCTCAGAGTACAATGGGTTCTTGATCAGATGGGCTGGTAGGATGTGGATTTGCGGCTGGAGATTAATTTAGATAAATGTGAGATGC
This sequence comes from Stegostoma tigrinum, assembly GCF_030684315.1. Taxonomy (NCBI): domain Eukaryota; kingdom Metazoa; phylum Chordata; class Chondrichthyes; order Orectolobiformes; family Stegostomatidae; genus Stegostoma; species Stegostoma tigrinum. The sequence goes on along the minus strand of NC_081389.1, from coordinate 1,316,967 downwards.
TGAATTTTGGAAAGGCAAATCAAGGCAGGACATATACATTCAGTGGTAAAATCCCGAGGAGTGTTGCTGAACAAAGAGACCTTGGAGTGCAAGTTCATAGTTCTTTTGAAAATGGAGTCAGATATGAAGATGGCTTTTGCTATGCTTGCATTTTCTTGGTTCAGTGCATTGACTGTAGGAGTTGGAAGGTCATGTTGTGGCTGTGGTTTGGCCACTTTTGGAATACTGCATTCAGTTCTGGTCTCTCTGCTATGGGAAAGGCATTGTGAAACTTGAAAGGGTTCAGCAGAAATTTAGAAGGATGTTGCCAGGGTTGGAGGGTTTGAGCTGTAAGGAAAGGCTGAATATGCTGCGGCTTCAGAGGCTGAGGGGTGAGTTTAGAGGCTTATAAAATCATGAGAAACATTGGTAAGTTGAATAGCCAAGGTCTTTTCCATGGGGTGAGGGAATCCAGAACTAGAGGGCGTAGGTTTAAGGTGAGAGGGGAAGGGTATAAAAGGTGCACCTTCTTCATGCAGGGGGTGGTGCATGTATGGCATGAGCTACCAGAGGTTGGTACAATTACAGCATTTAAAAGGCATCTGGATGGGTATATGAATACAAAGGATCAAAGGGATATGGGCACAATGAAGACAGACGGCACTAGATTAATTTAGGATATCTGGTTGGTGGGGACAAGTTGAACCAATGAGTCTGCTTCCATGCTGTACATCTCTGTAACTCCTGTTTTAAGCAGTACTGTAAAGGAAGAGAGGGAGAAGTGCAAAGTCAGATTTTGGCAAGAGAATTTGAGGATGATGGCCTGGGTCGTACTAAACTAGTTAATGTACAGGGTGTAGAGCTGATGAACATAGCAGGCCAAGCAGCATCAGAAGAGTGGGAAGACTGACGTTTCGGGCCTAGACCCTTCTTCAGAAAGGGTCATTTCTGAAGAAGGGCCTAGGCCTGAAATGTCAGCCTTCCGGCTCCTCTGCTGCTTGGCCTACTGTGCATCCGCCTCTACACTTTATCACAGATTCTCTAGCATCTGCAGTTCCTCCTATCTCTAGTTACTGCACAGATCTGGTTTTAACAAATTGGCAATAAAACTAACTGCTGTTATCACCAAAATTTGTCTTGTATGAACTTATGTCTCTCACCTTAGATAAATTGTCCTGCATTTTTAGATGTAGTTTGTGGTTTTGTGCAATATTTGGCGTGTTGTCAGTGCTTTTTTTTTAGTAACTGACTAACCTATTATAAAGTTTGCTGCAGTATTTGCTCAGAAAAAGGAAACCGTTTATTTATGACTTGTGTATAGATTACACTGGACATACAGCATATTCAGTCCAATCTTCCATATAGGTGTTCATGTTCCACTTGAACATACTTTATTTCTTAAAAATTTATCATCATAATCCTTTTATCCCTTCTTCATTCGTTTGTATATCTTCTCTTTATTAAAGTGTTCATCTCAGTAGAGTAGGCCACATTATCGTTACTCTGGATAAAGCAGCTTTTTCTCAGTTCCCTATTGAATTTCTTGTATCTCGTATTAGTGGATTCTTGATATCCACATCCTCATATGTGGAAGTATTCTTTCAGTATCACGCTATCAAAATCTTCTATAATTTTAAAGACCTTTGCTAGGTCACTTCAGCCATTTATTTTCAAATGAAAAGAGACCCTTTCCTTTCAGTCCTTTCCTTTATCGAGCACTTATTAAACAATGCAGATAAATGTCATCTACTGCATTGCCAAAGTCTATTTTCTGTTATGACTTCAAGAAATTAAATAAAGTTGGCCAAACAAGTTTTTCCCTTTGAAATCCATGTTGACTCTTGGCAATTGTGTATCTCTCTTTTCTAGATCTTCTATTCTGTGCTTTAGTAAAAATATCTGTTTCTGTCATTGAAGTTAAATCGACTGCTCTATACTTGCCCTATTGTCTTCCTTAAATACGGGAATTACATTAGCTGGCTGCCATTTTTTGACACTGCATTCCTTCATCTCACCCCACCTCTGGCTTTTATCTAGATATTTCCATGGTGCGTATGTGATTTACATCAAATAGTCCTTGCCATAGAAAGTGGCAAGCAAAAATTAACATTTATGGAATTTATGGAAAGTTAGCCATGCTAGGCATTGTTTAGGCATGTTACGAAACATCCTCCAGGGCAGATTGTACCTCCTGGCCTTGGGGCACATACACTTCAACAACACCAGAAGATCCTATATGAAGGTAAATTATAATAAAAGCAAAATAGTAAATAAAGGGTGGCTCAGTGGTTAGCACTGCAGCCTCACAGCACCAGGGACCTGGGTTCAATTCCACCCTTGGGGGACTGCTTGCATGGAGTTTGCTCATTCTCCCTGTGTCAGTGTGGGTTTCCTCTGGGTACTCCAGTTTCCTCCCACAGTCCAAAGATGTACAGGCTAGGTGAATTGACCATGCTAAATTGCCCATAGTGTTCAGGGATGTGTAGATTAGGGGGAATGGGTCTGGAGGGGATGCTGTGATGGTCAGTATGGAGTTGTTGAGCCAAATTCTATGATTTGGTACAATATTGTGATGCTGGAAATCTGAAACAGACACAATGCTGGAAAAACTCTGGGTCTGGCAGCATCTGTGGAGAGAGAAGCAGAGCTAATATGCCGCCTTCAGAACAAGGCAAATTATAAACTTGGTTGGGAGATAAAAGGCCGTGAGTTCATCAGAATACTTTTATATGTATTTATCTATGGTTCCTGGAAGCCAAGAGCATTGCTGTTCTACCCTACAGTGATTATTTTGATACACAGTTAACACTTTACAGAGACAAACTTTTCTAAATAAATGCTGCTTATTTTTGAATGTGCCCGATGTGTAACCCATGCTATTTATGTAATTAACTTCATTAACTGAGTGATCTTTGTCTTCCCAATACCTGAAAATGTTGCAATTTGACGGAAACCCATCAAGTAGACAGGTATTGTTATTTCTAATATTTTGTAATATTGTGTACATGTGATCAAATTTCCCTCCAGCATCACTCTTAAAATGATAGTAAGAATCAACGATGCTGGTGCTCCTCTGATGTTGCCTGGCCTGCTATGTTCCCCCAGCTCCACGCTGTGTTATTTCACTCTTGAAATGTTGCTTTTGAACCTAATTAGCTCATATCCTTTTCACAGAAAAGTGAAACAAGTTGCTGCTTTATTGCCTTAAGAATTTGACAGAAAGCTCTGGATAGGCAGGCAGCCTGCAGGTGGGAAGATTATAAGTGAGTCTGAAAATGAGTACAAATAAACATCTGACAAGTGAGAATAAAGAAATGAAACGCTCAATATATTCTTGCAAAATCTTTTCATCTGATATCTTGTTTTAACAGTCTACCTCATTTGTGCAAAAAGCTGTTGCACCATTTCTGGCCTTGATGTGTGAACTTCCTGGCGACTTTTGAGCCCGCATACAAATGTTCAAACAAACTTTAATATATTAAGTCAGAACACTTGTACACTCTACAATGTATTTCTTACACTCCGCATTAACTTGGCAAATGCAGGTTCACAATCCACATGCACATCAAAAATCAAATGTGACCAAGGCATGAATCCTATGAGTTTCTCAGCAAACTTCACCCCAGATGTAACTGATAGTGGGTCATCAAATCTAGTTAAACATCAATGGGTTACAGTTCATTACTTTTGTTGGTCTGACCTCGAAACTACCCTGAGCCACTTTCATGGACTTTCAGTGATGCCCCTATTGTGGTTGGTGCTTTAGGGTGGCTTTGACATTAAAGGTCAGGAATGTCTAAAAGTTGACAGTGTAGTACGTGTGCACAGGCATGACTCTAGCTTTTTGCTGATAGCCAGCTTCACCAATCTAAAGATTTCTTCGTGGTTTTCCCTGAACTCAGTTGCATCAGTTCAGTTGCATCAAGTAAACACTGCTTTATCGGCTTTCCAACCTCAACTATCAGCCGTCAGACCTGTTAATTGGACCTGTTTTTGTGTGAGCCATCACAACTTTTTGTAAGCCCTGACTGTAACACCCAGCAGTCTAATAACTCCGAAACTATTTGTGAATTCTATCAGCACCGACATGCCTAACTGCTGTTGGGGTTTCACTTGCTGTTTCCTACGTAGGAAGTCAGTCACATTGCTGTTTGTGAAATTGGAAATTGACTGTCGCAGTTCCTACAAGATTACATTAAAATTTCCATTACAACAGTGTCTACACTTCAAAGTTTGACTATAAAGTGCTTTGAAATATTCTGAAGTGCTTCAGGAACATGGATCTCACATAAACTGAATTTACAGAAAAAATTATCCTTTCTCCGTCTAGTCTCTTTTTCTTATAGACGTTAATGACCTTCAGTGCCTATCTGTAATCTTTTGAACTGCTGTTCAATGACCCCTGCACTTTCCTTAATGACCTATTAAAAGCCTTGCAATAAACCTCTCCCCGTTTGTGAACAGAATTGAATGTTGCCACCTAGCAATAGTTGAAACTCTGTGTGCTATAAATGTTGCCAGTCACAGGTTGTCAGTTTAGAGATAATGGGAACTGCAGATGCTGGAGAATCCAACATAATAAAGTGTGGAGCTGGATGAACACAGCAGGCCAAGCAGCATCTCAGGAGCACAAAAGCTGACGTTTCGGGCCTAGACCCTTCATCAGAGTTGGGGATGGGGTGAGGGTTCTGGAATAAATAGGGAGAGGGGGGAGACAGACTGAAGATGGAGAGAAAAGAAGATAGGTGGAGAGGAGAGTATAGGTAGGGAGGGGACAGGTCAGTCCAGGGAAGATGGACAGGTCAAGGAGGTGGGATGAGGTTAGTAGGTAGGAAATGGAGGTGCGGCTTGGGGTGGGAGGAAGGGATGGGTGAGAGGAAGAACAGGTGAGGGAGGCAGAGACAGGCTGGGCTGGTTTTGGGATGCAGTGGGCGGAGGGGACAAACTGGGCTGGTTTTGGGATGCGGTGGGGAAAGGGGAGATTTTGAAGCTGGTGAAGTCCACATTGATACCATTGGGCTGCAGGGTTCCCAAGTGGAATATGAGTTGCTGTTCCTGCAACCTTCGGGTGGCACCATTGTGGCACTGCAGGAGGCCCATGATGGACATGTCATCTAAAGAATGGGAGGGGGAGTTGAAATGGTTTGCGACTGGGAGGTGCAGTTGTTTATTGCGAACCGAGTGGAGGTGTTCTGCAAAGCAGTCCCCAAGCCTCTGCTTGGTTTCCCCAATGTAGAGGAAGCCACACCGGGTACAATGGATACAGTATACCACATTAGCAGATGTGCAGGTGAACCTCTGCTTAATATGGAAAGTCATCTTGGGGCCTGGGATAGGGGTGAGGGAGGAGGTGTGGTGGCAAGTGTAGCACTTCCTGTGGTTGCAGGGGAAGGTGCTGGGTGTGATGGGGTTGGAGGGCGGTGTGGAGCGAACAAGGGAGTCACGGAGAGAGTGGTCTCTCCAGAAAGCAGACAAGGGTGGGGATGGAAAAATGCCTTGGGTGGTGGGGTCAGATTGTAGATGGCGGAAGTGTCGGAGGATGATGCGTTGTATCCGGAGGTTGGTGGGGTGGTGTGAGAGAACGAGGGGGATCCTCTTTGGGCGGTTGTGGCGGGGGCGGGGTGTGAGGGATGTGATGTGGGAGACGCGGTCAAGGGCGTTCTCAACCACTGGGGGGGGGGGGGAGGATTGCGGTCCTTGAAGAACTTGGACATCTGGGGTGTGCGGGAGTGGAATGCCTCATCCTGGGAGCAGATGCGGCGGAGGCGGAGGAATTGGGAATTGGGGATGGAATTTTTGCAGGAGGGTGGGGTGGGAGGAGATGTATTCTAGGTAGCTGTGGGAGTCGGTGGGCTTGAAATGGACATCAGTTACAAGCTGGTTGCCCGAGATGGAGACTGAGGTGTTCAGGAAGGAGAGGGATGTGTTGGAGATGGCCCAGGTGAACTTGAGGTTGGGGTAGAAGGTGCTGGTGAAGTGGATGAACTGTTCGAGCTCCTCTGGGGAGCAAGAGGTGGCGCCGATACAGTCATCAATGTAACAGATGAAGAGGTGGGGTTTTGTGGCTTCCTCTACATTGGGAGGCTTTAAATTGTAAGTTGCTGGGAATTTAGGCCAGCACATTCCTGTAAGGATGAAGGATAAGCCTGGCAAGTTTAGGGAACCTTTGATAACGACATATATTGTGAGCCTAATCAAAACAAAGAAGGAAGCATTTGTCAAGGCTAGGAGGCTGGGATCATACGAAGCAAGGGTGGAATACAAGGCAAGTCAAAAGAAACTTAAGCAAGGAGTCAGGAGGGCTAAAAGGGCTCATAAAAAGTCATTGGCCAACAGGATTAAGAAAAATTCCAAGGCTTTTTATATACACATAAAGAGCAAGAGGGCAGCCAGGGAGAGGGTTGACCCAATCAAGGACATGGCAGGGAGTTTATATGTGCAGCCAGAGGAACTGGACGAGGTATTAAATGAGTACTTTGCATCAGTATTTACCATAGACAAGGACTTGGGGATGATGAGTCAGGGGAAGGGTGTGTAGATAGTTTTACACCTTGATCAAAAGGGTGTTTTGAAAAGCATTAAGGTAGACAAGCCGCCAGGACCTGATAGTATTCTGGGGTATATCCTGAGAGACGCAAGTGAGTACATTGCTGGGGCCTTGAGAGAAATCTTTGTATCCTCACTGACTACAGGGAGGCCCCCGAAGATTGGAGAATGCCAATGTTCCTTTGTTTAAAAAAGTTGGCAAGGATAATCCAGCTAATTAAAGGCCGTTGAGCCTTATGTCTGTACTAGGGAAGTTACTGGAGAGGATTCTTCAAGACAGGATTTACTCCCACTTGGAAATACGTGAGCATATTAGTAAGAGGCAAAATGGTTTTGTAAAGAAGAGGTCATTTTTAACTGACTTGGTTGAGTTTTTTTTGAGAGAGTGACGAAGGTGATCGATGAGGGTAGGGCAGTTAGTGTTGTATACATGGACTTCAGTAAGGCCTTTGACAAGGTCCCTCATGGCAGACTGATACAGGAAGTAGAGTTGTGTGGGGTCAGAGGTGGGCTTCCAAGATGGATAAACTGGTTCAATCATAGAAGACAGAGGGTAGCAGTGGAAGGGTATGTTACCTAAATGGAGGGCTGTGACTAGTGGCATTCCTCAGGGATCAGTGTTGGGTCCTTTGCTGATTGTAATATCTGTAAATGATTTGGAGGAAAATGTATTCCGAGATAGTAGGAACTGCAGATGCTGGAGAATCTGAGATAACAAGGTGTAGAGCTGGATGAACACAGCAGGCCGAGCAGGAAGGCTGACATCTTGGGCCTTATCCTCCTTCAGATTCTGAAGAAGGGTCTAGGCCCGAAACATCAGCCTTCCTGCTCCTCTGCTGCTTGGCCTGCTGTGTTCACCCATCTCTACACTTTATCTCTTATTGGAGGACAATGGTTTGATTAGTAAGTTTGTGGATGACACAAAGGTTAGTGGAATTGCAGATAGCGATAAACACCGTCAAAGGATAGAGTAAGATATAGATTGGTTGGTGACTTGGGCAGAGAGATGGCAGATGGAGTTTAATCCAGAAAAAGAGGTAATGAATTTTAGAATGCCTAATTCACGTGGAAAATATACAGTACATGGCAGAACCCTTAAGAGTACTGATAGGGATCTGGGTGCACAGCTATACAAGTCACTGAAAATGGCAATGCATTTGGAGAAGGTAGTCAACAACGCATACAGCATGCTTGCCTTCATAGGCCAGGGCACTGAGTTTAAAAATTGGCAGATAAATGTTACAGCTTTATAAACCTTAGTTTGGCTGCATTTGGAATATTGTTTTTAATTCTGGTTGCCATGCTACCGGAAGGATGTGGTGGCTTTGGAGAGAGTATGGAAAAGATTTACCAGGATATTGCCTGGTATGGAGGGCATTAGCTCGGAGGAGAGGTCATAGAAACGTGGGTTGTTCTCACTGGAATGACAGGTTGAGAGGTGACCTGATAGAGGTCTACAAGATTATGAAGGGCGTGGACAATCAGAAGCTTTTTCCCAGGGTGGAAGAGTCCGTTACTAGGGGACATAGGTTTAAGGCATCGGGACAAAGTTTAAAGGTGATATATGAGGCAAGTATTTTTTCTTCCCGAGGATGGTGGGTGCCTGGAACTCGCTGCTGGGGGAGGAGGTAGAAGCAAATACAATAGTGACTTTTAAGAGATAATGGGAACTGCAGATGCTGGAGATTCCAAGATAACAAAATGTGAGGCTGGATGAACACAGCAGGCCAAGCAGCATCTCAGGAGCACAAAAGCTGACGTTTCGGGCCTAGACCCTTCATCAGAGATGAAGGGTCTAGGCCCGAAACGTCAGCTTTTGTGCTCCTGAGATGTTGCTTGGCCTGCTGTGTTCATCCAGCCTCACATTTTGTTATCAGTGACTTTTAAGAGGTGTCTTTACAAGTATATGAATAGGATGGGGATAGAGGGAGACGGTCCCTGGGAAGGTGGGGGTTTTAGTTGTGACGGGCAGCACGTCAGTTCAGGCATGGAAGGTTGAAGGGCCTGTTCCTGTGCTGTAATTTTCTTTATTTTTTGATCTGTTTCCACACTAGGAATTAATACATTCAGCCCAGGAAGTCCACACCGGCTCTCTGAACGGCATCCCACCCAGACGCACCCCACCCTATCCCTGTAACCCTGCATATCCCATGGCTAATCCACCTAGCCTACACATCCCTGGACACTGGGAAATTTAGCACCGTCAATCCACCTAGCTTGCACATCTCTGGGAGGACAGTGGGAGGAAACCAAAGCACCCAGAAACCCACACAGACACTGGGAGAATGTGCAATTGAACCTGGGTCCCTGGCTCTGTTAGGCAGCAGTGCTAACCACTGCACTGTCCTTGAGTTTTGAGAGTATGTACAATGAGCATAAGTCAGAGGCTGAGTGCTGTTTTCAGTGACAGAAATTGGCTTGTGGAAATACAGTACTGATCATTGAGTAAAATATTTCAGTTTTGAAGCATTCGGGACTTTTTCAGTGAGTTCTGTGGAGCACAGTGCCAGGTGCTGCTGATGCTCCAATTCACTGAAGTTGTTTTGACATTCCATTTCAAACCCTCTGCCACCTAGAATAAAGCCAGGAGACATTTGATTACACCACCGTTTGAAATCTAACACTACCTTGGTTTAGTACTAGATTACCGTTCTTTACTGTCATTGGGCCAAAATCTTGGAACTGCCTACCTAATGGCACTGTGGCTATATATAAACCATATGGACTACAGTGGTTCAAGAAAGCTGCTCACCAATCAGATCACTGACAAATGCTCATTGAAGCAAATTCGAACAGAACCGCAGGCAACGTTCCTACCCAACAAGCTCAATGCATTCTACTGTCGCTTTGAAGAGAAGGTTAATGAAACAATGCCTCCTATCCCGGTGTCACAGTCTTGGATGCAGCTGCACCCACGGTCACCGCTGCAAATGTTAGATCGGCCGCCTTGAGAGTGAGCCCAGGGAAAGCGGCCAGCCTTGAGGGCGTATTCACAGACATCTTTAACATCTCTTTACTACAATCTGAAGTCCTCATCTACTTCAACAAGGTCACCACCATACCAGTGCCAAAGAAAAATCATACAGTGTGCCACAATGATTATGGTTTGGTGTATCTGACTTCCATGATTATGAAGTACATCAAGAGGTTAGTCATAGCCCACATCATCTCCAGCCTACCAAATTACCTTGATCCCTTGCAGTGACAATAGGTCCACAGCAGATGCCACCTACTTTGCCCTATGCTCATCCTTGGAACATCTAGATAACAAGGGTGCCTACATCAGGCGCCTACTTATTGACTACAACTGCTCCTTTACTATAATTCCAAACAATCTCACCTCCAAATTCTGAGACCTAGGTCTTCGCTCACCCTCCGTAACTGAATCCTCAATTGCAATCTATGGGTGAGAAAATCAATAAGAAGCAGAAACACTCACTCCCCAATAATCCTGAAGACTGGTGCCCTGCAAAGTTGAATACTCAGCCCCCTGCTATACTCCTTACACACTCAACTGTGTGGCCAAATTCTTCTCCAACTCCATTTACAAGTTTGACAGCACTGTAAGTTGGATCTCAAACAACAAGAGAAAGTGTACAGGGAAGAGAGTGCTTAGCGGCATAGTGTAAAGATGACGATCCCTCCATCAATACCAGCATAACTAAGGACTTCAGGAAGCAGAATGGAGGGCATGTCCCTGCCTGCATCAATGGTGCTGAGGGGGAGATGGGGTCAACAGCATCAAGTTTCTGGGAGTGATGATCAGCAACCTGTCCTAGTCCACTCGTGTTCACACTATAGTTAAGAAAGCGCAACAATATCTCTACTTCGTAAGGCTAAGGAAATTTGGCGTATCCACAAGGACTCTTACCAATTTTTATAGATGCACTATGGAAAGCATTCAGTCTGGATACATCACAGCGTGGTTTGGCAACTGCTGTTTCCCAAGACTGCAAGAAACTACGGAGAGTCTATACACAGCCCAGTCAATCATGTAAAGCAAGCTTCAATCCATTGACTCCATCTACACTTACTGCTGCCTTGGGAAAGCAGCCAACATATTTCAAAAACACCCCCCATGCCAGTTAACGTCGGGCAGAAGATATATAAGTTTAACAGTGTGGATAGAAGCAGGAACAGCTTCCTCCCCACTTAACACATTTGAGGCGCCTATTCAGGAGTCTGTTAATTCTGATGTTCCCTGCTCTCTCCCCCATTGCCTTCTCCCTGTTGTGTCTCCCATTTCTCTCTGCCGCAACACTGTATTCTGCACTCTGTTCTGCTACCCTAATGCACGAAATACTGTACAGTCTGCCTGTATAACATGCAAAGTGTGTTTCACAGTGTAGCTCGGTACGTGTGATAGCAGTAAATCGTCAATCAAATGTGGGCCTCGCCAGCAACACCAACATCCCATTAAACAAATAAAAGAATGATCATAACTCTGGACAGGTTTCCTTCCCCTTTCACAGAATTGGGTGTACCTGTCATGGTTGTGTCCAGATTCTTCATGATATTGGGGATTTGAATTTTATAACTTCCTGTTTCTGCAATTGATACGCTACAATGACTGTGCACCTGTCATTGTTGATTATGTTACGAGTAACATTTATAATTGTCAAGGGTGAGATTGTAAACTTAATGTTTACTGTGTTTATCTGTCTTCATGAGCATAATCACAATCAAGTTCGGTAGAATTTTAAACCAGATGATTTTTGTTTTCTGTCTTGTGTCTGAATCTTCAATTTAGTTCCACTCCTTGATCTGGTAATGAGCACCATTTCTGGCCTTACGTGATTTGAATTTGTTTTCCTACTCATGTGAGGCATTCTGTTTCAACAGAGTGCAGTCACTGCAAAGGCAAGCACAGTAGACGTAACTTACCGTAACAGGATATTGGGTGGAATGGTGTTTTAAGATAGGGAGTCGTACTTAGTCTTTCTCCTAGGATTCTCTCTGTCTGTACCACAGAGATTTTGGTGGATGTTAGAACTAAGTTTTGGGGGTGGGGGAAAATAAACTTCTAGTAGAACTGTTAATGCCAGAGATCTTATGCAAGGTTTTATTTTCTCAGCTGTCTTTTTGATTTTGGTAGGTTTATGTTTCAGGATGAGTCTTCAGTCTTTGTGGTCAAGACTCTGGGTATATTTTAATGAGAAATTCTCTAATTCTTGTGGGTAATAATGTGGGCCTGATGAATTTTGCCCTCCCTTCCTGACATGCATAATATAGGTTTAATTGCTTGTCTTTGCTAACTGAAAATTGTTGTTAAAAGTCCTGGTGTTAAAATGAGTGACTGTATTCTGATGGTAACTTTTCTTTCTATTTCAATAGTACTCTGGCCTAGAAGCTAGACTGTGCCAAGTAGAGAGCAAATATCTTGTTCTCCTTCAGGAAGTTAAGAATCCTGTTTGTTCTGGAGGAAAGGGTCCTACACATGAAGTAATTTCCAGACTCCTGGAAGATGCCTTGAAGGTGGATAGCGCCGAACATCCTGAACAAACTACTCTCAAACCTCATCCTGTCAGGTAATCCATGACCACACTTCAAATTGGAACTATCTTAAAATAGTTTTTTTTTTGCTGAAGGTTCTGCTAACTGAAGGTAAACGGCTTTCCTGTAAGAAGAGAAAAGAAGCCAAAGAAGGATAATTTTCCTGGCTATTCTATCGGACTTCTCATACCCTGTCCTAGAGCAGCAAACACCTAAGTACAGATTATCTCCTTGTCTAACTCTTGTGTATGGCATAGGATGACTGAAACACAAGGAGGAAACCAAGGACAAAAATACTTTAACTCAGTGAATTGTTTAACACTTATTACAAGTAATCATAGAGAGAATGCAATGCAAACATAAGCTATTCAACCCAAAATGTTTTGAAAATCTTTATCAAAAGAATTCTTGATCTAATCTTCCAGTGAAAACAGCTCCAAACTTTCTATTTATATTCCAACAAGCCAGGCAATCCTCTTCGTATCTGGACTGAACTCTCTCTGTCTTAATATCAACCTCAGTGTTTGCCCAAAGCAGTGTGCAGTTCTCCAGATGTGGTCATACTAATGCTTTGTATTGATTCACCACTGCATCTCAGCTTATGTTCTGTGTCAGATTCCATGAACCCCAGTAATCCATTCACCACCTTTTATGGCCTCATCCTTTTCAAGGTGTTGTGCTTGATGTTTTGTAAACCTTAACTCCCAAATTACCCACTGACTCCACATTTTGATGGAGAAAAATGACTCATTTAAAAATGTCATTTCTCAGTAATTGGATTTTCAATTTATTATGCCACTTGAATCTCATAATTATTTACCATGCTTCCTACTCTTGTATAATCTGCAAATTTGTTCATTTCTTTCTCTAAACATATACCTAAAACACGTAAACTTGAAATTATCCAATACTCTTCTGCTCTTGTCTTAACTGCCCCAAGTTCCCTTTCCCCTTTATTTGGGATCCTAGTCAAGCTGCGTCTTGATTATAAAATGCTCTTGCACGTTTTCAAATATGCTCCAGTACCACCACCAATTTGTGTTTATTTTCAACTAATGCATTATCGTGTACTCATGGAGGCCTCAGGCATAGAGCCATAGGGCCATACATCATGGAAACAGGCCTTTTGGCCCAAACTGGTCCATGCTGACCATGGTGCCCACTCAGCTTGGTCCGTATCCCTCTAAACATTTCCCATCCATGTACCTGTGCAATGTTTTAATGTTGCTTTTGTACCTGCCTCAACCACTTTTTCTGGCAGCCCATTCCATATATGCACCACTCTCTGCATGAAAAAGTTGCCCCTCAGATCCTTCTTAAATCTTTCCCCTCTCACGTTAAACCTATGCCTTCTAGCTTTCAATTCCACATCCCTGGGAAAAAGACTGTAGTATGCATTCATCCTATCTATGCCCCTCATAATTTTATACACCTCAGTAAGGTCACCCTCTTTATTCTAAGGAATGAAGTTCTATTCTGGCAAGACTCTCCCTATAACGCAGGCCTACTAGTCATGGCAACATTCGCATAAGTCATCTTTGTACACTTTCCAGTTTAACTATGTCTCTCCTATAACAGGGTGACCGAAGCTGTACATAATACCCCAAGTGCAGCCTCACCAACAACTTGTACAACTGTAACATAATGGTCCAACTCATGCTCAGTGCCCCTACCGATGAAAGCCAGTGTGCTAACTGCATTCTTCACCCTATCTACATGTAATGCCACTTCCAGTGAAAGATATACTGTGCTCCTAGGTCTCTCTGTTCCACAACGTTCCTTAGGACCTTTACTATTGACTATATAAGTCCTATCTTGGTCTGTCTTTCCAAAGTGAAACATCTCACACTTATCTGTATTGAATTGCATTTACCAATCCTCAGTCCACTTCCTCATCTGATCAAGATCCCTCTTTAATTTTTGATAGCCTTCGTCAAAATCAACAATACCTCCTAATTTTGTATCATCCACAAACTTAGTAATCATGCCTTGTACATTCACATCCAGATCATTTCTGTCAATAACAAATAACAAAGGTCCCAGCACCGACCTCTATGGCACACCACTAGTCACAAGTCCCCAGTCTGAGAAACAACCTTCAAACATCACCCTCTGCTTCTCACTTGGGCTAGTTTTGAATCCAAATTGCTAGCTGTCCCTGGATCCCATGCAACCATAACGTTCATGACGATGCAGGACCTTGTCCGGAGGCCTTGCTAAGGTCCATATCGACAACATCCACCCTCATCTATCCCCTTGGTTACCTCTTTAAAAAATCTCAAAGGTTTGTCAGATACGACTTCCCATGCGCACATCAATCCTGATTATCCCTAATCAAACCTTGACTATTCAAATGTTGGTTCATCTTGGCCCTCCATACCCTCTCCAATAACTTGTCTACTACTGTTGTCAGGCTCCCTGGTCTGTAGCTCCCTGCTACCTCTCTTAAACAATAGAACAACATTAGCCGCACTCTAGTCTTCTGGAACTTCACCAGTAGCTAAAGATGAAGCAAAAATCTCTGCGAGGGTCGGTCTTCTTCACTAGCCTCCCGCAACTCCCGAGGATGAACTTAATCATGCCCAAGAGATTTATCCACCTTAATGCAATCTAAGGCTGCAAACACATCCTCTTTGGTAATATGTATGCAGTTCAAGACATCTCCATTTGTTTCCCTTATTTCCTTATTATCCATGATTCTCTCCTCCATAAACACTGAGGAGAAATATTCATTAAAAATCTGCTGCATTACCTGTGGCTCCACACACAAATGGCTGTGATGTTTTTAAGGAGACCTATTCTCTCCCTAGCTACCCTTTTACTCTTAATAAAGCTATAGAACCACTTGGGATTATCTTTAACCTTATCTGCCAGATCCATCTTATATCCTGTTTTTGCTCTTCTGGTATCGTTAGAGTCATGATGAGCACTTCAGTTTTTAGATACGTGTAGTATTTGTTCTTACTATGCTCTGTCATACTTCCTGGTTTTCTTTTTGTTTTAATTAGTGTCTTTCTTTAATTTCCTTTATTTTTGTTATACCTATAGATCTCTGTTATAGATCCCATACTCTCCACCTGTTGGATTTTTGTTTATATCTAAATGCCATATTTATCTACAGTGGCCTGTAAGTTGAAATAATTCTTCTCAATTAAATATTTTCTCTGCAGTTTTGCATTTTCTTTGTAAAAACATGCCATTATTGAACCATTTATTTACTGTAAAAATGATAACATTCCAGAAGGTCATTGCGTCCACTGCTTGTTCTAATGTAGTGACTGACTCTGAATCTTCTTTGGCATGGCTTTACCCTTTTATATCTTTCTTTTTAAAAATTTCAAATGGAATTAGATACTACAAGTGGCTGACTTAATGACACTCATCTCTTCAGAAGATTATAACTGCATGTTTCTTAACATCACCCCATTGTCCCATCCAAAAGATGATTTAGTGGCCATTAGGAACAAAATTAAAGAACAGGGTCTCGACGGTTATAACTTCTGGATTATTACCCAAGCCACGAGCAAATTGACATAGCAATAAGAAAATTAGGAAAGTAAACACTTGGCTAAAGGAGTGATGTGGGAAATAGAATTTCCATTTTGGGAGACATTGGCATCGGTTTTGGGATGAGCCCTACCTGAATTGATATGGGACCAACATCCCAATGGAAAAGCTAAATAGGGTAGACGCTAGGACTTTAAGGGTGGGAGGGGAGGGGTGGGTGGGGCTCCTCTGGAGAGGTTACTAAATTTCCAGAATAAGTAATAGGACAGAGAGGATGGAAAGTGTCAGGAATCCAACTTAAGGCATAGCAAATAGCTGGGAAAGAGGACAGTCAACGCAGGACTGAAGGTTTATACTTAAATGCGTGCAGTATATACTTGTAGTTCAGATTGAAATTGGTGGGTATGACGTTAAGGGCATCAGAAAGACATGGCTGCAAGGAGATCAGGGCTGGGAACTAAATATCCATGGATATGTATCCTTTTGAAAGGACAAGCAGATAAGCACTGGGGGTAGGGTTGCTCAGTAAGAAATGAATAAATTGGTAGCAAGGAGTGATGTATGATCAGAAGACATAACAATCTGTGTGGGTGGAGTTGAGGAACTGCAAAGGGAAAAGGATCCGATGGGAGTTGTAAGCAAGCTCCTTAGTATTTAAGATGTGGGGGGGAAAGAAAATAAATTGGGAGATGGAAAAGGCATGTAAGAAAGACACTACAATAATCATGGGAGCCTTCAATAGGCAGGTGGATTGTGAAAATTAGATTTATAGTGGATCTTGGGAAAAGGTATTTGTGGAATGTCTACAAGATTGTTGTTTTTATTTTGTAGCAGTTTGTGGTTTTCACCAGGAAACAGGACATTCTGGACTTGATTTAATGAGGCAGACTTGATTAGGGAGCTTTAGATGAAGGAACTATTGGGGGCACAATGACCATGGTATGATAGAATTCATCCTGAAATTTGAGAGTGAGAAGCCAGAATCTATTATAACAGCATTACAATAGAGTAAAAGTAACTAAGAAACTGTTTGAGTTAGTAGGAACTGCGGATGCTGGAGAATCTGAGATAACAAGGTGTACAGCTGGATGAACATAGCAGGCCAAGCAGCATCAGAGGAATAGGAAAGTTGATGTTTCGGGCCTAGACCCATTTATGTTGCTTGGCCAGCTGTGTTCATCCCGCGCTACACCTTGTTAACCGAGAAGCTGGCCAGGATTGGTTAGAAGGGGATCCTAGCAGGAAAGATGGTGAGGCAGCAATGTCAGGAGTTTGAGTAATTAGGGAGGCACAGCAGAAATTCATCCCAAAGAAGAAACATTCTGAGGTGAGAACGAGGCACCTTGGCTGACAAGAGAAGTTAGGGACAGTATAAAAGCAAAAGAGCGAGCATACAATGCAGAGACGATTAGTGGAAATCCTACAAAAACCAGCAGAGAACAACTTAGAAAAGCAGTAAAGAGGGAGAAGATGAAATATGAGTGTAAACTAGCTATTAGTATGAAAGAATATTGCGAGAGGCTTTTTTAATATATGGAAGGAAAGAGAGAGACGAGTAGACTTTGGATTGTTGGAAAATGAGGTTAAAGTAGTAGTAATGCGCAGTAAAGGAATGCCTGAAGAACTGAATGGTTACTTTTGCATCAGTCTTCACAGTGGAAGACACCAGTACCATATCTGAACTTCTAGAAAGTCAGGGGACAAAGGTGAGTGCAGTGGCCATCACTAAGGAGAACGCGCTGGGAAAGTTGAAAGATCTGAAGATGGATACATCATCCACTTTGGATGGACTACACCCAGCGTTCTGAAGGAGATTGTGGAGGCATTGATGATCTTTCAGGGATAACTGGGGTCAGGGAGGATCCCAGAGGACTGAAGAGGCTAGGGTAACATCCCTATTAAAGAAGGGAGAGAGGCAGAAGATGGGAAATTACAGGGCTGGCTAATCTTGATCTTGGTTATTGGTAAGACTTTAGAGTCCATTATTAAGGATGCAATTGCAGAGTATTTTGAAATAAATAGCCTCGAATCAGCACGGCTCTGTCGAGCTGAGGTAAAGGCTGTCAAATCTGTTAGAATTCTTTGAGGAGATGATGCAAGTTAGACAAAGGAGAGCCATTGGACATGACATATTTGGATTTCTCAAAGGTGTCTGACAAGGTGCCACACAAGGCTGCTATCTTAGATAAGAGCTGATGGTATTGGGGAATAGCTGACTGGCAGAAAGCAGAGAGTGGAGAGAAAGGGATCTTTCTTGGATAACAGTTGGTGGCTAGTAGAGTTTCACAAGGTTAGTGTTGGGACCACAGCTTATTCACATTACACATTAACCATCTGGAAGAAGAAATCAAGGGCCTTGTTGATATGTTTGCAGATGACACAGATAGATGGAGGGACCGGTAATGTTGAGGAAGTGGGGAGGCTGCAGAAGGAATTGAACAGGTAAGAGAGTGGGCAAAGAAGTGGCAGATGGAATACGTTATGGGAAAGTGTGAAATTATGCCCTTTGGGAAAAAGAGAGGAGAGAGCCTTTTCCTCAAGGGGAAAGGATTCATAAGTCTCGAGCATAAGGGGACTTAAGAGTCCTAGTTCAGGATTTTAAAGTTCACATTTCAGTGTTCACTTGGCAGTTAGGAAAACAAATGCGACCTTAGCATTCATTTTTAGGTGGCTAGAATTCATGAGCAGAGATGCGCTGCTGAGACTGTATAAGGCTATGGTCAAACAGCATTTGGAATATTGTGATCAGAGATAATGTGAACTGCAGATGCTGGAGAATCCAAGATAACAAAGTGTGAAGCTGGATGAACACAGCAGGCCAAGCAGCATCTCGGGAGCACAAAAGCTGACGTTTCGGGCCTAGACCCTTCATCAGAGGGGGATGGGGAGAGGGTTCTGAAATAAATAGGGAGAGAGGGCGAGGCGGACTGAAGATGGATAGAGGAGAAGACAGAGTTACTGTGGGACAGAGATTCCCTGAGGTTGGTCCAGAGGGAGGAGGATAACTTCTTCAGGTTGGGCATCCCTGGAAGAGGCTTCGCAGTGAGGATAAAATTGTGATCAGAGATAATGTGAACTGCAGACGCTGGAGAACCCAAGATAACAAAATGTGAAGCTGGATGAAGAGCAGTTTTGGGCCCTGTATCTAAGGAAGGTTATGCTGGCCTTTGAGGGGGTCCAGGGGAGGTTCACAAGCACGATCCTGTGAATGAAAGGCTTGTCATATGAGGAGCAGTTGAGGCCTCTGGGTCTGTTCTCAATAAAGCTCAGAAGGATGAAATCTCATTGAAACTTACAGAATACCGAGAGGGCTGGATGGCGTGGATATGGAGAAGATCTCCCCACTAGCAAGAGAGACTAGGAGCCGAAGGCACAGCCTCCGAGTTAAAGGACAACCCTTTAAAGCTCTGAGGAGGAATTTCTTGAACCAGAGGGTGGTGAATCTGTGGAACTCATTACTTCAGAAGGCTGTGAATGCCTAGTCATTGATTTTCTTTAAGACAAATAGTTTGTTGATTAGTAATGGGATCAAAGGCTATGGTGAGAAACCAGGAAAATGTAGTTGAGAAATGTATCAGCCATGATCGAAAGCAGACTCTGGCTATTTGGTCTAATTCTGCTCCTGTACTTTATGCTCCTATTCATGATTAGTCCCTTTAAAAGTGGATTACAGAATTTCCTTCCATATCACTGCAGTACATTCTCCATTATAGCCATACAGTTATGGATTTGTGTGGCTTCTAAAGCAAGCGATGCCCACCATTGCATACTACAAGTAAACATCATAGCATGTTCCTTATCTGATTAACACATGGATGTTTTCAAGTTTGTAAGAATGACAAAGTAAAAATATACTTCTGGGTTGGGAAAATGATTATTTTGCATTTATGACTGCAATAGGACAGAACAAACAAAGTGTAAATTCTATGGAGATGGATATTTCTTTTTGGGATCAAACTGCAGACATTGCAGTTCACAATAATGAACAGATACTCGGCTTGTCCTGACAAATATGTTGACTGAATCTGGCAAAAATCTTTGAGCTGAGAAAAGATCCTTTGGTGCCAATTGTTCACATGTTGAGCTAAATTTATTTTAGCCTCTGTTTAGCTATTAAATCTTCCAAGTTTCAAACCAAAGGAGCTACTAGTAAAATGAACAGTGGATCTCAAAACATAAAGTCCTTTATGAATGATTATTGCACGTCACTTCTTGGAATATATTGCAGGAATCTGGAATATATTTGATCAATTTTTGAATAATTTCAAAAATGCCCCTTACTCCATTATAGAAACAGCAGAAAAGAAGACCTTGGGTCTGAAAAATATGCGAATGAAAAAAAATCCACTTTTTAAATGTTTTTTGGGCCTTCAAAAACAATCTCTCGTTTAATAATCATTTCAATATAAGTAGCTTGAAAATAAACACTTTATAAAAAGCATATGATCTTTTTGCTTTCAGTGAGTACGACATATATGGCTTCAAGACGGTCCCTGAAGATGATGAAGAGGAGAAGTTGGTTGCCAAAGTTCGGGCTTTAGATTTAAAGTCTCTATCACTCACTGATAGTTATGAGATCTCTGTGGGAGTCAAGTGGGCAAATTACTTTGCTAGTACTGTGAACCGAGAAATGGTGCGCACACCAGAACTGAAGAACTTAATTCGCTGGGGTGTTCCACATGAACATAGGTCAAAGATCTGGAAATGGTGTGTCAACCTCCATGTCCGAAAATACAGAGATAAGCATAATTCGGGGTATTTTAACTCCTTGCTGGAGAAAGCACTAGAGAAACAGAATCCTGCTTCAAAGCAAATTGAGCTGGACCTTATGCGCACTTTGCCAAACAATAGGCACTATGCCTCACCAACTTCTGAAGGAATACAAAAACTTCGAAATGTTCTGTTGGCATTTTCCTGGAGGAATCCGGATGTGGGATACTGCCAAGGCTTAAACAGGTGTGAACTTGTTTGTATTTGGATAGGAACCTTGAGTTTACAATAAGCTAGTTCTGTTCAATTACAGTTTCTCTTGAGCATCCAGTCAGCTTGTAGAAAGTAACCTGCTAACAAAAAATTGAATTTTAAGCTAGTTTCATTACATAAAAAGTTTCTTGTGTTAAACTTCCATTGTTTAAATTGTAGCATTGTTGCATCAAAATGTAGTTCAAAGCTTAATAGCCTGTTTGAGCATGTTGATTTATATCTTAGCTTGGCAGCTCAATTAAATAGATTAGAATAGAGGAATTTCCAGTGAAAGTTTGCTCTCCACACCTAGTAGTTAAATGTGTTCTTGATAAACCGCCGTACAATTTAATTACACTTGGAGTCATACAATGTGGAAAGAGGCTATTTGGCCATCATATCTACACTGATCATCAAGCACCTAACTATTTGTCCCATTTCCTCGCACTTGGCCTATAGATGTAGCATTTCAAGTGTTTGACTACGACCAAAATGTTGTCAGGGTGCCTGCCTGTATCACCCTCTTGGGCAGTTATTCAACTATTTAATTCCTTAATTTATCTTTCAAATTCACTCTGCTGCAAGCCACAGGGACCTCTGATGTTTTGCTATTAAGGGGATCTCAAGAAATGAACTGACATCAGCTTGGGGTGCTCCAGATGATTGCGCACTTAATTTCCCCGTGTCTGTATTGCAATGATCTCAGAACATTAACTGCTTCCTGTGAATGCAATGTTGTTGAAAATCATTTAGGTTTCTCAGAGGCAGAAATCAATCTTTCCAGACTTTTTTAATGGGTTGACTGCTTTTTAAACCATTTCAGTAATTTCCATTGTTTTGGTAATTGATTCCAAACTCTTCTGCTGTTCTCACTGCTTTGATATCCCATATCCAGGAGTCAGAGCCAGGAGGAATCTGTCTATAACTAGGTTATGTAAAAGAGGGATTAATGGAATTTGATTGACTCTTAACTGCCCTCTGATATGGTCTGGCAAGCCATTTAGTTTTTCTAAAAAAAAAGGGAAAAATAAAAAGGCTGAAAGCCAGACAGACAACCTGGCACTGACTAGCTGACTAGCTGTAGAGACCCCTGCGTACCTCAGAAACATCTGGAGCTGCTACCAAAATTGCGAGAGCTATCTTACAGACGAGTCAGCAACGGCCTAACATTGTAGGCGATTCTGAGAGTAGGACAGTGTCCCAGACGTTATCATCACCATATGTAGATGTGCCCTGTACCACTGCGGGGAGGCACCCAGTAGAGGCATTGCCACATTGTTATAAAGTTGTAAGGGAGTTCCTGAATATTGATTTCAGATCTGACAAATCTTATGGATTCAAATCAAATATGTCCGTTGGAAAATTCCTACTGATTAATCAACCTTGCCCTCCCTTAGCTGAAGAATCAGTGATCTTCCACTTGGAAGTGTTCTTTAGTGTCTGTCACTGAGTGTGCCTTGGCAGCACCACTGCTTACTGAGTTAGTTGAGTCCTAAAGGTTACAGCTGCTAGATTGGATCTGCAGAAGGTGGTGAGATCTACTTGTTCCAGGCAGATCTGTCCATGACCGTATCAGTGAGTGACCACTAACATTAACCATGGAAGCACAGTTCACCTTCAAATCGGAAACATCCTCAATTACATTTTGCAGCACTTGAAGAGAATTCAAGCAGATCTAGCAACTCAACTGGGCATCAATGAGGTCCTGTGGGCCATCATACAAAAAATTGTGCTCCAATGCAATCAGCAACCCTGTGACCAGGCATATCCCCCATTCCTCCATTACTGTGAAACCGGGTGATCCTGGTAAAATAGTGTGTAGGAGGGCATACCTAAAATGAGTTAACAGCCAGGTGAAGCTGTAACACAGGGCTACTTGCATGCCAGGGAGTGGAAGCAGTATTCATTAGATAAAACTAAGCAATCACCCAACTGACAGTTCAGATCTAAGCTGTGCAGTCCTGCCACATGTAATTGCGAATGGTGGTGAACAATTTAATAACTCACTGGAGGAGAAGGCTCCACAAATATTCCCATCCTCAATGATGTATCCAGCCATCAGTGCTGTGAGACCAGGCTGAAAATTTTTTTAAGTATCTACAATCAGAAGTTCCTCATGGATGAGAGAGATAGTAGGAACTGCTGATGCCGGAGAATCTGAGAAAACAAGGTATAGAGCTGGATGAACATAGTAGGCCAAGCTTTCCTGCTCCTCTGCTCCTTGGCCTACTGTGTTCATCCTGCTCTACACCTTGTTATTCTGAATGGATGATCTGTCCTGCCATGGAAAGATTTGAATATACATGAGAATTTTATAATCTCCAAACATCTGGCAATACTTGACTGGCTGATCCTGAGAAGGAACATTAAGGGGAACTCATGTCTGACCAACTTGACTGAATTTCTCAAAGAAGCGACGAATAGAGGTCTGTGTCCAGTGGGTTCTGTTAGGAGGCAGTGACTGCTGTTTGTGGTTTAAATGTGATTTAGACTTAAATGTGGTAGGGTTGATTAGTAAGTATGCAGATGACACCAAAATTGATGGGGTGGTAAGTAGTGAGTATTGTGTACACTCTGGAATACACATTAGAGGATGGATGTGATGACACTGAAGAGAGTGTAGAAGTGATTTACCAGGATGTTGCCTGGGCTTGGGATTTTCAATTATGAAGAGAGACTGGACAGACTGGGGTTATTTTCTTTAGTGTAGAGGTGGGGGGGAACATGATTGAGATGTATAATATTGAGAAACATAGAGTAAGAGGAAAGAAACCTTGTCCCTTGATGGACAGACCACTGACTGGAGGGATGCAAGGTAAGGGTTTAGAGGAGATGAGGGGAAAATGTTTTTTCATCCAGAGGGTGGAAGGAATCTAGAACTCACCGCTTATAAGGGTGATAGAGGCAGAAGCCCTTGTCACATTCAAAAAGCATTTGGATGTGCACTTGTGATACCAAGGCTCTTTAGGTGCCAAGTGCTGGAAAGTGGGTTTGGATTAGTTAGATGTAAAGGAGAGAAGATGGACAGGTTGGGTCAAGTCAAGGAGGCGAGAATGAGAGGAAGGGGTGGCTCATGGGATGAGGCTGGGAGTGGGGAGATTTTGAAACTGGTAAAATCCACATTTAGGCCATTGGGCTGTAGGCTCCTGAGGTGGAATATGGAGTACTGCTCCTCCAGTTTGCAGGTGGCATCATTGTGACACTGGAGGAAACCCAGGAAGTCTGAGGGGGGAGTTAAAATAGTTTCCAGTCGGGAGGTGTAGTAGAGCTCAGATGGTCTACAAAGCGAGGTCCAAGCCTTCGCTTGGTCTCACTGACGTAGAGGAGGCCACATTGGGAGCAGCGGATGCAGCTTGACCTGGTACAACCTGTCCATCTTTTCTCCCACCTATCCACTCCTCCCACTCACTAACCAATCCCCACCACTCCCTACTTGCACTCACCTACCTTACTCTCCTTCCCCCTCCCCATTTATTTCTGAGCTCCCTTCCCCCTCCCCATTTATTTCTGAGCTCCCTTCCGCCCTCCCCATTTATTTCTGAGCTTCCTTCGCCCTCCATTTCTGAAGAAGGAACTTCAGCTTTCCTGCTCCTCTGATGCTGCCTGGCCTGCTGTGTTCCTCCAGCTCCACACTGTATTATCTTAGAATAATTAAATAGTTGTTTTTGACCAGAATGGATGCAGTTGCCTGAAAGGTCTTTTTCTGTGTTGTAGATCTCTATGACTGCAATTACAAATAAGTGAAAGATTTCTGAGCTGAGTTATAGAATTAGTCATAATTCATGAAAACAGACCCTTCGGCCCAACTATTCCATACCTACATTCCAAACTAAACTAAACTAATCCTACTTGTCTGTGTGCATATCCCTCCAATCCTTTCCTATTCATGTTCAAATGCCTTTTAAATGTTGTAACTGCATCCACCACTCCCTTTGACAGTTCTTTCAACACATGAACCATTGTATGTAAAAAGTTGCCTTTCGTGTCCTTTTTGAAACTTTCTCTGCTCGACTTAAAAATATGCACCATAGTTTTGAATTCCCACACTCCAGGGAAAAGACACTTGCTATTCACCTTGTGTCTGCCACTCATGATTTTATAAACCTCTCGGGTGACCCCTCCACCACCTATGTGCCAGTGAATAAAGGTCCCAGCCTCGATAGACTCTCCTTATAAATCAAGCCCTCTATTCCCAGCAACATCCCGGTAAATCTTTGTTGAAACCCTTCCAGTTCAACAATATCCTTCCTATAGCAGGGCAACCAGAACTACCTTGCCACATCCTGTACAACTTCAACATGATATTCCAACTCCAATATTCAGAGATCTGAGCAATGAAGGCAAGCATGCCGAATACCTTCTGAACCACCCAGTCAATCTGCGATGCAAATTTCAAAGAATTTATCGAACCTCTAGGTCTCTCTGTTCTATAACACTATCAAGGGCTGTACCATTAATTGTGTAAATCCTGCCCTTGTCTGTTATACCAAAATGCAGTACCTGGCATTTACCCAAATTAAACTCCATCTGCTACTCCCCAGCCCACTGGCCCAGTTGACCAAGATCTCTTCGTAATCTTAGATAATCTTCTTCACTGTCCACAATGCCACCAAGTTTGGTGTCCACCATTACTTACTAACATGCCTTCTATATTCTCAACCAAATTGTTTATTTAAATGGCAGACAAAATTAGACTCAGTACTGATGCCTGTTGAGCACTGCTGGTCATAGGCCTCCAGTCTGAAAAACAGACCACCACCACCACCACCCTCTGTCCCCTACCATCAAGCTAATTCTGTATCCGTTTGGCAAGCTCACCCTGAATCCAATGTGATATAAATTTACTAATTAGTCTTTCATGTGGAACCTTGTCAAAGGCTTGACTAAAGTCAATGAAAACAACATCTATTGCTCTGTCACCATCAATGGTTTTGGTTACTTCCTCAAATAACTCAATCAAGTTTGTGAGACACTATTTCCCTTGCACAAAACCATGCTGACTACCCTTAATTCTTTAAATGCATATAAATCCCATCTTTCAAACTTATTTTCAACAATTTAGGGGCGGCACGGTAGCTCAGTGGTTAGCACTGCACCCTCACAGCACCAGGGACCCGGGTTCGATTCCAGCCTTGGGCGACTGTGTGTGTGGAGTTTGCACATTCTCCCCATGTCTGCGTGGTTTCCTCTGGGTGCTCCAGTTTCCTCCCACAATCCAAAGATGTGCAGGCTAGCTGGATTGTCTGTAGTGTTCAGGGGTGTGTGGGTTATAGGGGAGGGGTCTGGGTGGGATGCTATAAGGGGCGGTGTGGACTTGTTGGGTCGAAGGGCCTGTTCCCACATTGTAGGGAATCTAATCTAATTTGCCCACTGCCGAAGTCAGACTCTCAGGTCTATAGTTCCCAGATTTCTCCTTACAACCTTCTTTAAATAGAGGCACAACATTAGTCGCCCACTCTCTGGCATCTCACCCAGTGGTAATAGATGATACATACATCTCTCCTGGGGACCCCACAGTTTCTTCCCTAACTTCCTGCAGTGATGCATTTAATCAGGACCTGGAGATTATCCACCTTTATCTACTTTGGATTGTCCTTAGCCTTGGCAGATGTCTCATTCTTTGCCCTCCTAATTTCCCTCTTAAGAATACCCCTAACTCTTGAAGAGATTCATTTGATCCCAGTTGTCTATATCTAATGAGTTCAAGTATTGAGAAAACCCTTGAGAGATGCAGGCTAGGTTGAAGCTACACTGGAAGTGTGTGGACTATACACATTATGCCATTTAATTTTAGTCTGAGAAAGCAGGGTGTTCAAATGAGAAATGACAGGTGTTAATTAATAGAGTGGATGCATTATCATAGCCATGTCACTAGGGTTTAATTTTAAAGATAATCTTGCCTAATTTACATTTACTTGAGGTAACCAGCAAAATGTGATTCAGTGAAATGGAGGTCCTAGAAGATGCCCAGTCTGTAGATGCTTTAGTCACAATACATCTGATTGTGATTGTATCTGATGGTGTAGTTATATTTGTAATTATAATGTCTCATGAAAATAAGTTGCTATCAAGTGGTTTTTTTATATGAATTGGCATTGTTGTGAGGAGCATAGAAAATGCCTTGCTAGTTTATATTCTGCTGTACTTTTGGCATAGATGGACAGGGTTCATAATTTGAAATAACTGACAATTTTCTGTCCTTTGCCCTTCCTCACGATGGGTCTTTGCTTACTTTTAACACAGTCTATTATAGTGGCATGCCTGGCATCCCTTATTTAGAGGTTTCATACAAAATCATACAGAATAGACTAAGACCAATTGATTCTACAAGTCCCTCATCCCTTATCTTCCCCCCAAAACGTGATTTGATTGGTTGTCGACCTTTTTTAATCTGTTACCTCTAATAACTAAGCTCTGGAAGTCATGATAATGCTTTGCACCACTTTCATTATTGTGGAGACGCTCAGTTAGCTTGCAAAAGTTTTCAATTCCTCTGTGGCTGCAGGAGAGGTGCTGGAGGCCTGCAGGACAGCCAGTGGTACTATTATTCAAGAAGGGAAGTAAGGATAAACCAGGGTACTACAGGTTGGTCTGTTTAATCTCTGGTGCAGAAACTGAATTAATTTGCATTTGGAGACAGGGGAAATTAATAAACAGTAGTCAGAGTGGTTTTGTTAAGGAGAAGTCATGTCAGGCCAACTTGATTGAAGTTTTTGAAGAGGTGACCAGGTGTGTAAACGAAGGACAGTGCTTTTGATGTCGTCTGCTTGGAAGTTAGGAAGGCCTTTTTGATAAGGGAGGGTGATAGCAAAAAGTAGGAGTACATGCGATCCAAGGAAATTTGTTGAATTGGATCCACAATTGGCTGAATGGTAGGAAGCAAAGGGTGACGGTTGAGGGATGTTTTTCTGTGGGGAAGAAACCAAAGAATTTGACTCCTTTGGTCCAGACAGGAAAATATTTCTGACATTTTATCTGACAATTAAATTAATTTTAATTGCTGAAAAGCTACTTCTTTTTCTTTTTCCAATTCAGAGGACAGGGTCATTGCTGGCTCTGCTAGCATTAGTTGCCCATCCTAATCCCCTGGAGAAAATGGTCTGCCGCCTTGAACTACTGCAGTCTATTTGGTGCAGATACACCCACAGTGGTGTTAGAGAGAGAGAGTTCCAAGACTTTGATCCAGTGACTATAAAGGAGCAATACTGTATTTCCATGTTAGGGTGGTGAGTGATTTGAAAGGGAACCTAGAGGTGGTAATGTCCTGTGTGTCAGCTGTCCTTGTCCTCCTTGACAGTAGTGAATTTGGAAGGTCTGAAGAGGCTTGGTGAATTACTGCAGTGCATCTTGTAGATGGTACACTGTTCTGCTACTGAGCATCGATTGGTGGAGAGTGCGAATGTTTATGGATGCGGTGCCACTCAGACATACTGCTTTGTCCTGAATGATGTTACGTTTCTTGCCTGGATGTGTGCAGCTCCCACAGCAGAGAAGTGGGGAGTATTCCATTACACTCCTGAGTTGTGTCTTGTAGAAAGATGGTAGACAGACTTTGGAAAGTCATGAGGTGAGTCGCTTGCTCCTGTAGCCATTGGTAATATTGATATGGGTCATATAGTTCAGTTTCTGGTCAATAATAAAACCCTTAGGATATTGGTATTGGGCGATTCAGTAACAATGGTGTTGAATAGAGGAGGTGCAGTCAAATTGTCACTTGTTGGAGATGATCATTACTTGAGATTTTTGGTGTGAATATTACTGCTCACTTGATAGCCCAAACCTGGAATGTGCCTGGATCTTGTTAATGTGACCATGGTCTGCTTCAA
The DNA here is from genome assembly GCF_030684315.1 of Stegostoma tigrinum. Taxonomy (NCBI): domain Eukaryota; kingdom Metazoa; phylum Chordata; class Chondrichthyes; order Orectolobiformes; family Stegostomatidae; genus Stegostoma; species Stegostoma tigrinum. Next base: position 1,288,654 of record NC_081389.1, on the reverse strand, counting down.
TACCTGAGGAGTAATGAGTGGCGCTGAATATTGTGCAATCATTAGTTAACATTTCCATTTCTGATCTATGTTACGAAGTTGTGTAGAGCATTCGTGAATTGGAAGGCAGAAAGTTAGAACTTGTTGGTTTAAAAAAAAGGATTATGGGAAAAACAGTGCATCATCCCATTAAAAGATGATGTTTTTTCAGTGCTTAAAGTTAAAATTGATGTCTGATCAGCAGCTTGAAATGCCGGTGCACAGAGAGCCCCCACATGGAAACATTTTGTATTGAACAGCCGAGCAGCATTTTTACCAAGACAAGAAGTCTTTTCAATTCAGCCAATCAATTTAAAACAAGCACTTAGATTTAAATCTAAGAGGTTTTTAGTATCTGATGGTGTTGACAACATTGAACCAATCTTGTCTTAGAAATATTGTTCTGTCATCATGGGCATAAAGATGAGGGCATTTGGAAAATCGGAGCGAGCCAGCTGCCAAAGAGACAATACCTTTTAGCTCTCAGAGAAAGCATCACCTAATTAAAAGGTACCAGGGCATTTCTAGCTAAGAGTCCTCACAGAAGCAATTAGTGAAAGCAGAATTCAGCAGAAGGAAGGCATTTGAGATGTGAGATTGACGGGAGAAAGGCTGGAGAGGTAGTCTTCCAGAAGACAGCCCTGACAAGCCCAATTCTATCCTGTTTGCTAATTTTATCAGTATATCCTTCCTCTGTTTTTCTAAACCTTTTCTTGGCAAATTTGGGAAGCATCTTTAAACCCCAGAGTCACTTTAGCAAAGTTAAAAGCCATTCCCCTCATTTTTAATTTAAACAGATTTTTCTTACTTAAGATCAGGAACACTAATCCTTAAGTCTGTTTAAATCTGTCCAAATCCATTCAGATCCATTTAGATCCCCGTATATGGACTGGCCAGATCCCGGACTGGAGGCCCAAAGCTGTTACGAAAGGAAGGAAGGTTGAACCCCTCTGATAATTAAACCAAAACACAAGCCCCAATCTGTTATGATGGGAGTAGAGGTTCCCTTCCAAAAATTAAATCCAAAAAAATCCAGAGAAGTTTGCGTTGCCCCTCATAATCTGTCAAGAGTGGTTAAGAGTGAAAATTCCTGATCTCCACTTTATAAGTCACAAGTAACAATTTATTTAACCCCAACAATGAACAAATTAACAAAATTACTAACAAACTGAACAATTCCACCCTAGTACCCAAATTGAACTAAATTCTACTGGAATACTGTTCAAATAAACAAGTCCCACTGATATAAACCCAAATAATAAGACAACAATATGTTAAAATGTAATCTCTCCAATTCTCACAGAATGTCTCTTCTAGAACACTGCCTTCTGTTGATCTCACGCCACAAACACTTTTCTGCTGATTTTGTTTGGGGTATTTTCTCAGTGAAGACTCTTAGCCAGACGTGCCGTGGTGGTACCTTTTATGAACAGGATGGTGCTTCTTGAGAGAGCTAGGTGCTTATTTTTCAGATGGCGGTTCATCCTCAGCCCCTCTCCTTATTTACCTTGGATAACGTATCAATTTTCTTGCATTAGAGTTAGAACATAGAACATAGAACAGTACAGCACAGAACAGGCCCTTCAGCCCACAATGTTGTGCCGACCATTGATCCTCATGTATGCACCCTCAAATTTCTGTGACCATATGCATGTCCAGCAGTCTCTTAAATGACCCCAATGACCTTGCATCCACAACTGCTGCTGGCAACGCATTCCATGCTCTCACAACTCTCTGTGTAAAGAACCGGCCTCTGACATCCCCTCTATACTTTCCACCAACCAGCTTAAAACTATGACCCCTCGTGCTAGCCATTTCTGCCCTGGGAAATAGTCTCTGGCTATCAACTCTATCTATGCCTCTCATTATCTTGTATACCTCAATGAGGTCCCCTCTCCTCCTCCTTTTCTCAAATGAGAAGAGTCCGAGCTCAGTCAACCTCTCTTCATAAGATAAGCCCTCCAGTCCAGGCAGCATCCTGGTAGACCTCCTCTGAACCCTCTCCAAAGCATCCACATCTTTCCTATAATACGGCGACCAGAACTGGACGCAGTATTCCAAGTGCGGTCTAACCAAAGTTTTATAGAGCTGCAACAAGATCTCACGACTCTTAAACTCAATCCCCCTGTTAATGAAAGCCAAAACACCATATGCTTTCTTAACAACCCTGTCCATCTTGAGTTGGTCTGAGTTTGTCAAAACCATCATATTTAAATTCAATTGGCTTTCAGTCACCTAAGTGCTTGGTTCAGTTTAACTGGCTGATTCCAGTTCATTGCCAAAATACCAAAACAAGCCTAAGGTTTCCAGTCTCTCAGCCAGATCAATACATGCTTCCATTTTATGTCTGGATGTACGTGTTCAACAAATACAGACTTTTTTTGTTTAAATCTCTAAACTTAGAAAAATACTTAAAGGGACCACGTACTCTACATAACTTAGTAACAATAGTGATTTTCATCACTTTAGACCCCTTTGAGATTTCTCCGTTTTTAGAGGCCAGTGGAATTCCCACAAACATGCCTGATGATTGACAGCACATTACAAAATTCAATAAACTCTTTGTGGGGTGGTACAGTAGTCCAGTGGTTAGCACTGGTGCAGGTACCAGGGGCCCAAGTTTGTTTTAGCCTCAGGCAACTGTCTGTGTGGAGTTTGCATGTTCTGTCCTTGTCTGCTTGGATTTCCTCCCACAGCCGAGAGATGTGCAGGTTAGGTGAATTGGCTGTACTAAATTGCCCTGTAGTGTTCGGGGATGTGCAGGCTAAGTGAGTTAATTATGGTAAATGTGGGGTTACAGGGATAGGGTGGGTTGCTCATCTGACGGTCAGTGCAGACTCAGTGGTTCGAATGGTCTCTATCTGCACTTGACATTCTGTTGATTTTATAAAGTCATTAAATAATCTTTCTCAACTTTGTAACTAGTTCTTCAATATTTGCAAAGAGCCCCCTTCACTCACTACCTGTTTCAGCCCAAAGACTGTTAGTACTGTTTGTTCTGGCTGCCCACATGAAGACAAAATGTTTTTTTTTAAATCAGCCTGAGATGGACAACACTCAATATTGATGACTCTTCGTAGGATGTATGAGTAGAAACTGAGATGCCACAAGCAATTTGGGTCATTAATTATTTGTGCTGTGAGCTGTCACTGAGGCCTGGGAATGGATAATTGAGTGAAGTGATTCTTCACATTCACCCTCCCGTATCCCTGAAGGAAAGATCAGTGGAATAAAAGAGAGGAAGGAACTCCTGAACTGCTAAAACTGTTCTGAAGTGAACCAGTTTGACTTGGAGCTTCACTCACCATTTAAGAGGCTTTAAGATCACCCGTTTTGTGCAGCCAGTGAAGAATATGCACTTTTATTCTGTTCTTTAGCAGAGTGAGGAAGTCAGTTTTTGTTTGTTTTTTTAATTTCCAATTTAAAATGACTCAATAACACAGATGATTAATGGCATTGAGCATTGCTGTTTCTGTCATACGTTTGACTCCTTGTTACTGGCAAAAGCTTCTCTTTTCCTGTTAATCATATTTTTCCATGCTCATCTTTCTGAGCTGCCTGATTTAAGGCTACTTGTCCTTTGTTCCCCAAACAGAAAAGTTGATCTCTAATTAAAATTGGCGGTTAATCTTCATTTCTCACCTTGCTTATACACTGCTTAGATACAAGATGAGATTGTTGATTTAATACATCTTGAAATCCTTGCATGTGGAACATTTGCCATCTAGTGGTAGGAGCCAAAAAAGAACTGCTGATGCTGGAATCCTAGATAGACAAACAGGATGCTGGAAGAACACAGCAAGCCAGGCAACATCTGGACCCAGTCCTGAAGAAGGTTATACCTGTAGGGAATCTAGTCTAATCCAACGTTCACTGTTCCTTTCCCTCAAATGCTGCCTGGCTTGCTGTGTTCTTCCAGCCTCCTGTTTTTCTGCCATCTAGTGGTGGTTGTTAGCACCTGCAGATCATGACAACTTCTATAAATAAGGCCCAAGCCTACTGTTTGGATTTCTCCAAATTGATTGCGACCATTTTACTGCAACAAGTTACAATTTGGGAATGTTACTATCTGCTCTATCAAAGAAATCTAACTAATGTGAAATGATGAAGGCTTTCTAGCAGCACTATCTTAGATGAGTGTGTAAGATGTTGACTACTAATGAAAACCAGTTCCTGAAATTAAGGCTTCAGACATGTGCCTAGCTTTTTACTGCTCTTTGGCATGAATTGTACATGGTGCAAATTCTCCTTTTGCGTGAACATTGACAACAATTAATAAAGTTAAATTAAACAAATGGCTGACAGATCTATAAAACAAAGAACCGCAATCACCGAAGATCTGAACAAGAACTGAAATTGCTAGGGAAATTCAACATGTCTGGCGAAAACTGTGGAGAGAAAGTAGAGTTTTGAGTCTGGTGATGACTTTCAGAACGGATAGTAGTTAGGAAGAGGTATATGCTCAACACGGGGTCGGAGGGGGGATGCCATCAACAGACATACATTCCCCTTCCCTCCCTAGTTAGCATTTTGTAGGATCTATTCCTTCTGGGACACCCTCGTCCACTCTTCCAATCCTAACACCCCTCACACCGTCTCTGAAACTTCCCATGCAGGCACAGAAGGAGCAATACCTCCCATTTACCTTCACTTTCCAAAGCTCCAGGCTCACCTTCCAGGTGAAGCAGTGATTCACTTGCACATCACTGAATCTCGTCTACTGTAGTTGCTGCTGTCGATGTGGTCACAGCAGTGCTGGGGAGACAAACGCAGATTGGGTCACCGCTTTATGGAACACTGAGGTTCTGTCTGTAAAAAAGACCCAGGTTTCCAGCTGCCTGTCACTTCAACACACTGCCCTGTTCCCTAGCCAACATCTGTCTTGAGCCTGCTGCAGTGCTCCAGTGAGGCTCAGCAGAAGCTGGAAGAACTGCATCTCATTTCCCACTTGGGGACTCTGCAGCCTTCAGGATTCATTCTAGAGTTCAATAATTTTAGAATATGAACACCACCTCCCATGTCCTTTACCCATCCCCACACCCAGGCCCTGTCATGACACAGGCTGCTTTCAGCAGAGCCAACCCATTTTCATCTAATGGTCCCTGTTATCAGGTTTTCTCCTTCCGTGATTCACCCCTTTATCTGCCTAACTGGTTTTTGCTCTCTCTGGCTATGTCTCTACACATCTGCTTTATTTCTTTATCCACCTGACCAATCTACTGTATATATACCACCTAGCTGCCATCACCTCTGAAGAAAGAATGTTAATATAGCTTTTTCCCCCACAAGTACTGCCAAATGTGCTGAGTTTCATCAGTTTCTGGTTTTTGTTTCAGATCTTCACCATCTGCAGTTCTTTGCTTCTAAAATAAAAGTAAAATACTGTGCATGGTGAATATCTGAAGTAAATGCTAGAAATGCTAGTCAAGGGTATATTTGTGGAGAGACTAAAGGTCAGTATTTCATTTTGGTCTTTGATTAGAACTGCCCATCAAACAGTCATTGACCTGAAACATTGACTCTGGTCTTCTCTCCGTAGGTGCTGCCTGATTTTTTGGTGTATTTTCAGCACTTCTGTTTTCACTTAAAACCTACTGAACTTTACTCTGAAAATGCCCTGTTTAAAAAAAGAAAGTACTGGATAGGCCAGCATATTTTGCTCATTCTGAATTGCTCTTGAGAAGGTGGTGGTGAGATGCCTTGAATCAATGTCATCTGTATGGTCTTGATACATGCACAACACTAATCAGAAGGCAGTTCTGGGATTTTGAACTCTGTTGTCAAGGATGATTTTTGTGTCATTATGCAGTTTCAAATGAATGAAAATTGAAAACAATTAACCATCTCAATATAACAATAGATTCTGAGGATGTCCTCCCAAAATTTTTTAAATTTAGTTTTTAAATCATTTGAGCTAGAGTCTACAATGGCTCTCTTTCACCCTGTCAATATCTGAGTAGAACATGAACTGACGTGGATGACAAATATAAGTGCAAGAAGGAAATGTTCAAAATCCAATGCTCTTTTCCATGCAGTAAAATCTACACCTCTCTGATCCCCTCCCAATCATTCATAAACTGACAGTCATTTTATGAAGAAAAAGAAATGTGTGTAGAAGCTGTTTAGTGCCTTTATTCCTCTGAAGCTCATTGTCCAGATCAATGTGGTTAAATTTACAAGCTGTTCATTATGTCGTGTCTCAAATCCTGGGTGTGGAGCAAAATAAGAATAAATCGAAGAATGTCCATCACTTTATGCGATTTTAAATTTGAATATACTCCATCCTCTTGCCATTGTGACCTACCTGTGTATAGTCATAGAGTAATACAGCATGGGGATAGGCCTTTCGGACCAAATTGGTTCATGCTGGCCATGGTACCCACTCGGCTAGTACCAATTGCCTGCATTTGGTCCATATTCCTCTCAACTCTTCCCATCCACGTATCTAATCCAGCTGTCTTTAAAATGTTGCTGTTGTACCTGCCTCAACTACTCTTTCGGCAGCCCGTTCCACATACACACCCGTCAAGTCCTTAAATCTTTCGCCTGTCATGTTAAATTAGGAGCTTCTTCAATTTTAGGAGAATTTTTATGCTTAACATTTTAAGGTCTACTTCCCCCGTCTTCTGCTGCAAGGCAGAAAGGGAGGACTCCTGTACCTACCATCTTACCCATTGCAAGTTTCCCAAAATGATTATGTTCCCCTGTCTACTCAACATTTCTCCAAAGTGATGGCACGGAGATTGTGAGACATGAGCGGGTGTGGAACCTGTGTCCCATCTGTGGTGTTGTTTGCAGGCGTTGCTGGCTAGGCCAGCATTTGTTTATCTTAAATTGCCCAGTGCCAAGAGTCAATCATGTGCAGTGGATCTGACTTCACATGTAAGCCAGACCAGGTGAAGACAGCAGTTTCCTTTCGTGAATTAGTTGTTTTTCCTAATAATTGATAATGATATTCTTTAGACTCTTGAAAATTTTTTTTGTTGAATTCAATGTTTATAGTCTGCCATGGCAGGATTCAAACCCAGGACCCAAGAATGTTACCTCAATCTCTGGGTTAATAGGCCATCACCTCCCTAATGTGACTAAGACTGTCTGGTCCTTGCAGCCTGCTCCATTCAATTTGATGATGGCCAGTCCTCATATTCACTTTTCTGTCTTCTCTCCACAGCCCTTGATTCTCCTGCTCAAGAATCTATCTGTCTCAGTTTTAAATATACACAATGATTCTGTGGCAAAGAATTCCAAAGAGGGACGCCCTTTGAGAGGAGAAATTCCTTCTCATCTCAGTTTTAAATCACTGCTCCTTTCTTATGAGACTATGCCCCTTACTCCTTGACACTCTGGTGAAGGGAAATGCCCTCTCAGCATTTACCTTGTCAAGCTTCTTAAGAGTCCAATATAATTCAATCAGAGCATCTCTCATTCTTAATTCCAGTGAGTACAACTCCAACCTCTTCACCCTTTGTTTAGAAGGCAATCTTTCCATACTGTTCTGAGGAAGGATCACTGGACCCAAAACATTGACTCTCTTTTGTTTCCTTCACAGATGCTGCCAGACCCGCTGAGCTTTTCCAACAACTTTCTTTTTGTTCATTTCCACTAGGATCATTTTAGTAAACCTTCTCTGAAATGCCTCCCGTCTTTGCTAAAGTAAGGGGACCAAAACTGTTCACCATACTTCTGATCTGGTCTGACTGGCATCTTATATATTTTGAAGTAAGAATTCCCTACTCTTACATTCCAAATGCATTGATTTAAAGGCCAGCATTCTATTAGCCTTCCTCATTGTCTGCACCTATGTGCTGGCTCTCTGTATTTATGCACAAGTACCCCCGAGCCCCATTTGTGTTGCAGCTCACTGCAAATTTCTCCATTTTAAATGTTTTTTTCTTTCATTCAGCCAACAAACAACTTGGCAATTTCCCATATTATAGTTCATTTGCCAACTTTCTCCCTACTTGTTTAACCTAATTATAGCTCTGTAAATTGTTTGTATTCTCACAACCTGTCTTTCCACCCATTTGCGTTACCAGCAAATTTGGCTATGGTATGTTCACTTCCTACTTTCAAGTTATTAATATGAGTCATTAATATGATCATGCTGACACATGTAAGTTGATGGAAGCAATAAACCACAATGTCAAATACCTTCACCACAAAGACTACAGTGGTCCAAGAGCACAAGTCGTCACCATCTTCATGAAAGCAATCATGAGGGCAATAAATGCTGGCCTGACCAGTGAGGTACACAATCCCATGGATGAATAAAAGAAAATACATTGGAAATAAGATATGGCACATGCAAGTAGTAGGTTTTATGTCATCTGATCCTTTCTCTACCCATTAACCACCAGATGTATTTGTAATTCTAAGGACATCATGAACTGAATGTCTAGATTTTATTAGTGAGCAATTGTTGATTTTGTTAATTTTCTGTAATTCTGTGCACTATTACAGAAGATAGAGGTCACAGACAAGGGTGGCTTACTGTTCTTTGCACAGAATGTGGAATGGCAACATTTAGAAATGTTAATTGTCATTTGCTAGCAGTGAGTGTGTTCTGAGGAGAGAAGCAGTAATTTAGCTTGTATTAAAATGCACGAAATCTTTTGCATAGGTTGGCAGGAATAGCACTTCTGTACCTGGAACAAGAGGAGGCGTTTTGGTGTCTAGTTGCTATTACAGAGTGTTTTATGACTCCAGACTATTATACAAAGAACCTGATCGGGTCGCAGGTGAGATCATTACACAATTGCTATTCTGTTTCTAATTTAGTTTATCATTGGTACATTTCTGCAGTGGATGTATAAATGAGGCCAGAGCAAAGGTGAAACTGTTCCTGACTTCCTCCATTTTTCAGTAACCAGAGACACCTGTCAGCATCATCCACCCATTGAAAGTATCGTTAAATAGTGTCCAAAGGCTGTAAGTACTGCAAATGCTGGAAATGTGAAATAATCACAGGATGCTGGTGAAATTCAGCAGGTCTGTGCAGGGAGAAACAAACATTTTCAAGTCTGGTATGAATCTTCAGACAAATAGTGTCTGTGACACTTGGGTAGCAGAATATTCTGCAGGGAAAGGGACTGAGCTAGAGGTTGTGCTGCACATCAGTACCAACAATGTAGGACCTCAATACCTGTCCCCTCTAACGGGCAGTTTTCAGAAGCTAGGAGGGGATGTGTACGAAGTAGGACCTCAATGATCGCAATCTCTGTGTAACTCCCAATGCCGCATACTAGCCACAGTATCAATAGGAGGCAGTAGAGGATCACTGCACAGCTTGAAGCATAGTGTAGAAGGGAGGGCTTCACAGTCTTGGGACCAGTGGGACCAGTTCTGATGGAAGATAACTACTGAAAAGGAGTAGCTGCTCCTCAACATGACATGGGACCAGAATCCTTGTGGGGAGAGTCACTTAAAGGTGAAGTCACCATAGCCCTACTGGACCATAGGAGCATAATTAGGGAAATGTTTAAAATGGTTTAACCTGAGTATTATGACACCTTGGGTGAGGAGAGAAGTTGAGAATGAGACACCTTTGTGGTAACTTCAGCCAGTGCAGGAGTTGAATGCAGGCTGTTGTTTGCATCACAAAGCAGCCATCTAGCCAACTGAGCTAACTGACCCCTAAAGGTCATCTTGTGGTTGACAAGGGTTGGACTCCACTACGTTACTAATAAGAAAAAAGAGGAATAAAGTATGTAAAACCGAAGTGTTGGACTGTATTAGAGAAAATAGTACCATATTTTTAAGAAATAGACTAAAATGGACTACAGGGAATGAAAAAATTTATGAAGAGTCCCTGTAAATGCTGACCAGGGAAGGGAGGGGAACTTGTGTCTGGTGGTGGTATCCTGCTGGAAATGCTGGAAGTGGTGGCTCGTGGTAATTTGGATGTGGATGCTGCTATGTTGGAAAGTGAGTACTGGGGACTCCATCACTTGTGGGCAGAGAAGGAGCAAGGGCAGAAGTTAGGGACATAGCTTGGATACGTCTGAGGGCCCCTTCCACCTTAATGCAGGGAATCATTGAGTGAGGACAAAGAAAACTTTGCTGAAGTCCACCCTGCAGAAGATGGCAACATCAGAACAGATGCAACAAATTCAGAGAAACTAGGAGAGTGGAATCAAGTCTTTACAGGAAGCAAGGTATGAGGATGTGTAGCCCAGGTAACTGTGGAAGTCAGTGAGCTTGTAGTGACACTAGAGGGTCAGCACAAGTTGGAAGAATGAAATCTCATTTTCTGCTTGAGCACCCTGCAGTTTTCCTGGTTCCATTAAGTATAACTTTTGTCCTTTACACTTCTGCACAGCCCTATTCCTGTCATGGTACCGTTGCTTTCAGCACACAACTCATTTTCACTTGTGGGCCCCATTACTAGTTGTTCTTTTTCCCTGGTTTACTATAATATATCTCTCTATCCCTGCCCAACCTATACTTGCTGTCTTCTTTGGCTCCATCTTCACCTGTTTGCTGAGAGATCTGTGAAACACCACCCCTCACCCAGCCTTCAGTATATTTACCACGTTTTCCTAGCTACTAACTGTTCTGAAGATGGGTCACTGGATCTGAAAAGTTAACTCTGTTTTGTCTCCACAGATGTTGCAGACCTGCTGGGCTTCTCCAGCTATTTATGTTTTTGTTTCAGCTATTTCTAGGATCTTGTGTATAAATTGATAGCACTTCAAAATGAACACTTTTTTGCAATGGAGTGTTTTAGATATCTTGAGGGCATGAAAAATGCTCAATGTATATGTAAGCTTTCCTTTAGACTTAAAATTGTCCCCTTGTCTACACTAGGTTGACCAGCGAGTACTGAAAGACTTGCTAAGCGAGAAGCTGCCACGATTACACGCTCACTTTGAACAGCACAAGGTCGATTTCTCACTCATCACCTTTAACTGGTTTCTCGTGATATTTGTGGATAGTGTTGTCAGTGACATAATGTTCCGTATCTGGGATTCGTTCCTGTATGAAGGTCCAAAGGTAGAGTCTCTAATTCTCTCTTTTAAATAGTTGTCTTTTCCTGTAAAGGGCAGCCCAGTGGCTCAGTGATTAACACTGCTGCCTCACAGCACCAGGGACCCGGGTTGGATTCCATCCTCTGGTGACTGTGTGAAGGTTGCATATTCTCCCCGTGTCTGCGTGGGTTTTCTCCGGGTGCTCCAGTTTACTCCCACAGTCAAAAGATGTGTAGTTTAAGTGGACTGGCCATGCTAAATTTCCCATAGTGTTCAGGGATAAGGAGTGGGTTGTAGAGGGAAGGGTCTGGGTCAGTGTGGACTTATTGGGCTGAAGGGCCTGTTTCCACACTGTAAGGATTCTATTATTCTTTGATTCAAATCTTTGGGTTTAGCGTAATGTGGCTGGAATGTCTACTTTCTGTATTCATTGTAACTGCTGATAATATTTATGATCCTTACAGAAATTTCAAATCAAGAATTAAGTTACTTTAGAACAGGTAGTGAACCTTATACAAACTTGAGTTTATCTTGGTGTAACACTGGTATAATCGCCATTTTCATTGATCATTTTTAAAGCATTAATTTTTAAACTAATTGTAATTACGATGTTGCTAATTGTTGTGGTCATTTGGAATACAAGCTGTTTACTTGTTTGTTTGGTTAAATCACTTTCTGCATAAATGCAGGTTATATTTCGCTATGCACTTGCAGTCTTCAAATTCAAGGAGGACGAGTTTCTGAAGCTTCAGGATAATATGTCCATATTCAAGTATCTGAGATACTTCACCCATACTATTCTTGATGCAAGGTACGGTTGGTGCTACTAACCCCAATACAAATGTCCTGAGCTGATTAAGAATCCTGAATTATGTTCTTTTCCCTCGCTTAATGCTGCTATACTCTTCTAAAATAATGCATGCTAATGTTCAATCACTATACAAGCTATGTCACCTCTCATTTACAATATTTTAAAACTCTTTAGTGGGCAATGCAAACGTTTGTTACCCATCTTTAATTGTCCTCGAACTGAGTGGCTTGCTAGTGCCATTTCAGGGGATAGTTGAGAGTTGTGGGTCTGGAGGGACACGTAGGCCAGACCGTTCTGAAGAAGTCACTGGACCCGAAATGTTAACTCTGCAGACCTGCTGAGATTTTGCAGCAATTCCGTTTTTGTGACAGATTCCCTTTTGGATAATCAGTTGCTGAGTTTAGATTTCAATTCCAGACTTTATCAGTTGAATTTAAATTCTGTTAGCTGTCTTTAGATTATTAGTCCAATGATATGATCACAGTGTCACTAGCAGCCTGATGTCACCAATTTGCTGATACGTTGTGCTTCTTGAAGTTGAATTTTCACCTAGGCATTACCTCGCCTACTGTGCATAATTGATATCTTGTACTTTTAGCCATGGCAACCCGGCATCAACATTAAGCCTTTTCTTCCCTCTCAGCTCCTTGTTCAGTTTCCTGGCTCCAGTGTCCCTCTTAATCTTTCACAATATATTCCACCGTAGGCCACTGGTGGCCCTTCCTTCAGTCTCCACACCTGTGTGTTCTACAGCATGCTTTCTAACTCTACATTTCCTCTACACACTGTTTCAAATATGTCTTCAGAACCCAGGAATCAGGGAGTCATCTTCCTTAATTTTATTCCCTTCATAGGGTCCCTTACTCCAAAATGCCTCATGGCATTGTTTCATTCTTTTGTTGAATGCGAACCATGCATTTATTGTTCATCCCAGATTTCCAGTGAAGATGAGGCAGTAGCCATCTTCTTGAAACTACAGTCCGTGGTGTGTATGATCACTGAGACTGCTGTTAATACAGCAATTCCAGGATACGAATGCAGTGATAGCAAAGGACTAGGGATTTGTTTCCAGATCAAGATGGTGCATGATCTGGTGAACTTGCAGGGATTGTTGCTCACATACATTGCTGCCCTTGTCCTTGTAGGTGATAAAGGTCACTAGTTGGAAGGTGCTGTCAAAGGTGTCTTGATGCGTTATTGCAGTGCATCATGCCCCTGTGCATTGGTGGTAGCTGGGACGCCAATCACACAAGCTGCTTTGTTCTGGATGGTGTCAAGCTCCTGAGTGGTGTTGGAGCTGCACTAATCTAGGTAAGTATTCCATCACGCTCCTAGCTTGTGCTTTGTAGATGCTGCACAGGCTTTAAGGAGACAGGAGGTGAGTTACGTACAGCAGAATACATAACTTCTTACCTCACTGTGTATTTAATGGCTGGTCTTGTAAAGTTTCTGGACAATGGGCACCCCCAGGATAGGTGGTGAAAGATTTAGCATTGGTATTGCTGTTGAATGGCAAAGATGATTCTGTCTTGGAGAGTGGTGTGCATGCTCCTTTGCTGAGTATATTTAAGATTGGAATAGACATGTTAGTCTCTGTAAATTGAGGGATGTAAGGAGTGGACAGGAATGGAGACTTCTAGCCCAAACTCAGCCACAATTTATAAAGTTTTGGCAAAGATTTGTAGCTCAGGTTGTGGGTAAGGTTATTGACTTTCTTGCCAAGCTGGCTTGTTTTCATTCAGACATTTCATCACCATGCTGGATGACATCATCAGTAGAGCCTCTGATGAAGTGATGTTATTCTATAATGCTTGGAATTTGTACTGTCTGATCTGTTATGGTGAGTACATCTTTTCTGCTCGGTTTTGATCTGTGTGGGTTTGTATATGGGGTCCAATTCTATGTGTTTGTTGATTTGCATTACGGGTGGAGAACCATGCCCGGAGGATTTCCTGTGTGTGTCTATGTTTGGCTTGGGCTACTATAGTTACCTTGTCCCAGTTAAACTGACGGCCTTCATTGTCTGAGTGTACAGATATTAAGGAGAGTTTGTCATGCTGTTTTGCTGCTAGCTCATGTTCATGTGTTCTGATGGTTAGCTTCCTTCCTGTCTATCCATTGTAATGTTTGTGGCAGTCGTTGCATGGTATTTTGTAGACCACATTGGTTCTGTATGTGTGGGAATATAGAATTGGACTCAATGTACACAAACCCATACACTACTCATCATAACGGACCAGACAGTATAAATTCCAAGCGGAGTAGAATACTTCGTCGGAGGCTGCACTGATAATGTCACCTAGCATGGTGATGAAATGTTTGGATGAAAACAAGCCAGCTCGGCGAGCAAGTCTTGTATTTAATAGTGGAGCTGGCTCTGAATTAACTTTACCTGCTCTTTTTCTTATGTTCTTGGGCTACAAGGTCTCTGAAGAGAGAAGTTAGGGGACACACATCACATGGTTATGACATATAAAGTGGAGTCACCTAGACCACCACCATCTTATGCAACGTGATGGAACACTCCCCACTTACTTGGATAGTGCAGCTCCAACAACACTCAGGAAGCATGACACTATTCAGAACAAAGCAATGCACTTGCTCAGTAGCAACAGTGTACTGTTTACAAGATGTACTGCAGAAATTTGCCAAGGCTCCTTAGCACCTTCCAACATAGCAACTACCATCCACCAGACAAGAGTAGCAGATACACTGTTTGAGTCAAAGTTTTGGAACGCTCTCCTTAACAGAATTATGGGTCTGCATACCTCAGACAGACTGTCGTAGTTTACAAGGGCAATTTATCACCACCTTGAGGTCAATTAGTGATCAATAAATGTTGACTTGGCCAGATATGTCCACATTTCCTGAATTACTACTTTAAAAACAACTACCTGCTAGAATAGATTTCTGCTTCCAACTAGAGTAATCCATTCACAATATATTTTTGTACTTCAGGCCCATCCGATTAGTTATTCAATGTACACTGTCAGTTTTGTGGTTGAATAATTTAAACTCAACCCTAATGTTAATTGTTTTGGGATTTTAACCACTTAAAGCAACAGGAGATAGTCTGGTGCAGAACTCAGGAAATGTTACTACATTATAAATATTATCTATTAAAGTAGGCCAGTGATTTCATGGGCATACTACGGCTCTTACTTTCTGGTTCAGCTTAGGGTGCTGGTCGACACTGGGTCTCTTCCCCACCCCCCCCCCCCCCCCGTGCTTCGAGGACCTTACACTCCTGATTGGAAGACAAATAACTACCAACTTCTTCCAAGCCTTTGGTCATTAAGAGCTATTGTTTACTAACCCTTTCTAAGCCACAGCCGTGATCAATCTTGATTGGTCCAGGGTAGGAGAGACCTGTAGCTAATAGGTTTAAGGATGTTTGCTCAATCTCTACTTGGCTGTTAAAGATGATGGACATTGACTGATGTCACCACCTGACTGGCTCCATAAGATGCCAGTTCTCTAAGGGCCTATCCTCCTGATTATGTTTTGTTATAATTATTAAGATAAGGTGATAGTTTGAAATGTGATTTTTAATAAAGAGGTAAAGAAAAAGGGAGGCATTTGCTGTCAGGAGGTTTGTGTGCTCCAAGGTTCTGTACAAGGAGATAGGGGCATTGGCTTTCAGTTCTGGAGGTCACTGCTGCATGTGGACCTTGGAAGCCCATGCAGTCTGTAAGAAAATTAGAGGGAACAATGGTAAGGACATAATGATTGATATCTTTCAGGTCATACTTAATCCTTGTTTAATGAGCAAAGTTCCCATTAAATCGGGTCATTTAATCAATTTAATACCGTCAATTACTATTTTCTTTTGATTTTGTTCTGCTTGGTTTGGGTTTTGCTGTGTTTGAATGTTTGGAAACAGTCTGTGTTAGCCTTTATATAATAACTCATGTAGAAGCTCAGTGTACTAATCTCTACAAACTTGTTATACAGGGTATGTTGAAGTCTAAAGGATTATTCAGTTAAAAACTTAGACACATTGTTACAAAGTTAACTCTAATACAAAAATTACATTAACTTAAAATAAATTACAAGGGCACAACTACAGTTATAATTTCTTGACGAGCCAATGAGCCAGGAGCACAGCATCTCTGTCTTATTCAACCTCCGAACTCTGGAATTAAGCTAAACACAAGTTAAACAGAGCCCTGAGATAATGGGAACTGCAGATGCTGGAGATTCCAAGATAATAAAATGTGAGGCTGGATGAACACAGCAGGCCAAGCAGCATCTCAGGAGCACAAAAGCTGACGTTTCGGGCCTAGACCCTTCATCAGAGAGCTCTCTGATGAAGGGTCTAGGCCCGAAACGTCAGCTTTTGTGCTCCTGAGATGCTGCTTGGCCTGCTGTGTTCATCCAGCCTCACATTTTATTATCTTAAACAGAGCCCTGTCATCCTTACAGCGATAACTTCAAAACTTTAACGTGTAGTCTTCACTCTGTCCACAATCCCATTGTGCATTTCTTTATCAAATAAAGCTAAGTTACATGGTACAGTACCAAGATCTAAATTGGCTATATTTGGGGCTAAATGGCCTTCTCCAGCTCCTCATTCACATATTAAAACTGCAGAAAGTACTTAATCTCCAGGATGCCTCAAATTGCTTTACTGCCCATAAAGTAGTTTTGAAGTGTTGTCACTGTTTTAATGCAAGAAACTTGGCGGCCACTGTGTAAAGCAAGCTTGCATTAACAACAAACTGGTTCCTGTGAATGATCAAGACAAACAGAATTCCTTGCTGTCGTCTAATAGCTTAACAAGGGAGCTCTATGACCGATGCTACATGATTGAGCACGAGTGGGGAATGGGAAAGGAGAATATTGGCAGGGTAGTGACAAAATGAAATGTTTCCATAAAATTGTTTCCAAGTTCCTAATCGTGTTTTTTTTGTAGGAAACTTACCAACATTGCCTTTGTGGACATGAATCCTTTTCCAATGCGGCTGATCCATAGTCGCAGAACTTTCCACTTGGAGAAGGTGCGCCAGGAGTTGAATGAACTTGAAGCAATCCGCCAAGATTTTCTCCGGGAACGTGAAACTGCAACCCCTGACCGGAGGGATGTGATCAGTGATGATGATGAGGACACTTAAGTGCACTTGCAGTCCCATTTTAGGACTGAACAGCCTTTCTGGATCATGAAACCTGTAAGAATGGCCTAGAAACACACCTGGAATTTCCAGATTATCTACTTAGGAACTTGAGTCCCAGGGCTGTCTGGCAGATTGAGCAATTGGAGAACAGTTCCCTGGTTGTCAGCTCAGTCAGGTGGTGGCAGCTTTGATGAGGAGGGTGCTCCAACATGGATCACTGTTCCGTCCTTGTAAGGCTTGTCCACCTTTTGACTGCTAAATAAACCTGTATCAGTCATCTGCTTTCAGTTGAATGTTGTAAAAAGGGGAATGGCTCTCTTAGCAATTATTTTACATAAGGAAAACAGTTTCTTTTTGAGTTGCTTTTCATCCTCAAAGGAAACTTTGTCTTCCATCATGAAAGAAATATGCTGAGTATATTTCCCTGTAAGTGCACATAATGGAAGACTGTGTCAAACTAACCTTCGGACTGACGATGGAAATGTGCCAGGTTCCAGCACTTAGTACACTCGGCTTAATTTTTGCTCTTAATAATGACAAAAAACTGTCCATTCTGGTTAGCCAGTCGTGGGACCAATTACAATACGATAACAGTATTATTTGAAGATTCTGTCTTGTGTAATTTCTGATTGTCTGCATTGGCTTTGATCCTTACTTTTTTTTTCATATCAGTATTTTGGGAAGCGGGCTTCCTTAACAACCAAAAATTATTTTGTATTCAATATGGAGGAGCTCAAGACATGCCTTGAAATAATTTTTACATTTGATTTTCCTTCTAAATAGTAGGGAAAAGGGAAAATATGCTCCTTGATGTAATTTAGCCTTGCTCAGACTATCAATTCACTACAGTATTGTGTGTTTTGAAAATCTTGGTGTTGAGAAATCTTGAATTAAGCTTTGCCTCCATTGAATATTCAGTTGAACTATGATTCCACGTTTACACTCAGATGATCTTCATTGATCATTTATAACATCAATCAGCCCATTTGGTTTCATTATGGATTGCAAATTATCCTGTCTTATCACCTCTGCCTGCTTTTTGCAGAATTTCATTTGTATATTCTGTAGTCCACATTATATGTCACAATCTCTTGAAGACTGTCTCCTCAGTTTACAATACTGACTACAAAGTGGAATTTGAAATGTTTTCACATTGGTTCATTTGTGAGACTTTAAATTTTGTTTCTGTTTGTGTTGCAATCATGAATTGCCACTGGAAATTTAGATTGTGTAACTATCACTATAATGTGACACTTCAGTTTGCTTAAAAAAAACATGACCCTGAATATCTTACCTGTAAACTGTGAATAGGTGGAAGCTCTCACCTTAACTCTCCTTCCACTGCAACAGCAAGGAAGGACAAAATATGTTTATTTTTAGATCCACACCAAGTTGGTCCCATTTCACTAAAATAATACTCATACTTCAAAACGCAGTACTTGTTTCATGACTTTGAGTGGAGTCTGATGTCTACCAGACCAGGATTATTTTACACTTTTGATGTCTCATGAAAGTTTCATCTGAGGTTAACCCTAACTTGACTGCGGATGTTAGAGCGTATAAGTACTTTTCGCTGGCTGTGGTCCTCTATATTAAACGGTTATGCAGTCTTTTGACTAGAAATTTTGCTAATTATATTTTCTTGAGAGAAATGTAGGAGCTGATGAAAAGCCTGAATGTCTGTACCTATATTGCTCTATCTCCAGTCCACAATCTTTGTGAGGTGAGTTGCACAGATTGAATTTCCGTATGACCAGCACCTGAAGAAAGCAGGAAAATATTTTGTTTATGCTGAACGTTGACTTTTTTGATGTTGAAAAATTGTTTCCATATTCTGGATATCAGAAGAACATACTTGTGTCTGTTCAGTTAAATATAAATGAAATTTTTGCTTTGGGGTTCTGAACATTAAAGTGATTTTTCCACAATGAAGTGCCTCTCGAATTTATCATCTTTATTTAAATAAGATCATGCTTCATTTACCTGGTTTATTAGTACAGAATGTTCAATTTATGCTGGATTCATGAAAAGGACAAGAACAGATTGTCCTTCAGAGTTCAACATCTTTTCCCTGACGCTGTGTTCTGTTCTGACCACAGCAGGGAAAGTTGCAGTTGTGCTCAATGTTTATTTCCCAATGGTTCGCCACAAAAAAAGCACTTTTAAAAAACAAGATAGCAGCTATGTCAAACGTTTTCCTTGAAAATAAGCTATTCAGCTTTTCTCTGCACCTCATTAACTTATGTGGGGTCGGACCATCTATACAAATATAGAGATGAAAATGGATGAGGCTTGCAAATAGTATTCTACGAACTTGCACTTAACAGTCAAAACATATCTGTGTGGAGAAAAACACTCTCCTCCTGCTGGCCTTTAGATTTGGTTACTTAGCAGCATGGAATGGGATTGTTCGGAGGTTCTAACATATGATCAGGGACTGTACCTGAGTGTGATTTATACTTAGAGTAATAGTGAATTTGGTTCATGTGATAAGTTTTTCCTCAAGTTTAAATATGATTAAGCCGGCTTGTGACACAGTATTAATGACCTTCAGGTAATTTAAATGACCTTGTTTAAACAGGGCGGTTCAGATATTTTCATCAGTCTGTTCAGTGATATTATTAAGCACCTGATCCACAAGTAGGAATGCTACCACTGTGCCACAAGTGCCTTAATGGTGATGTTTAAATCTTTTACTTAGCCTGTTTTTCTAATCAACCTGTTCAGAGACATCACTGCACACCTCTGGAGCAGGTGGGACTTGAACCAGAGTCTCTCGATCCAGGGGTAGGATATTAGCACTGTGCCACAAGACAGCCATGGGGCTACTTGCTAGTGGCTGTGAACTGTCAATCAACTGAAAGTAGTTGGCTCAAGTGATTGTGCCTGAGTGAGGTGTTGTTAGAGCCTGTAATAGCAAATTGGAGAATTCTTTGCATTGGGATAACATGCTTCATCTTCTGGCTGGGAGATCTATTGAAATCTTTTATCAGATGTGAGTAGCTGGTGAGTTTTTCTTTGTCTCCAAATTAAGAAAGTAAGTGTATCTATTAGAGTCGTACAGTATGGAGACAGACCCTTCAGCTCAGGTCCAAGGCGACCAAAATTTCCATCCAGGTGAACACCGTTTCCCCGCACTTGGTCCATGTCCTTCTAAACCCTTCCCATCCATGTATTTGTCCAAATGCACCTAATGTATCTGCCTCCTTCACTTCTGCTGGCAGCTCATTCCATATGTGTACCACACTTTTTGTTTTAAAAAAAGGATGCGCTCAGGTTCCCATGATTTCTTTCTCCTCTTACTTTAAACTGATACACTGTAGTCCTCGAGTTCCCGCAACCCTGGGAAAAAGACTGAGTGCATTCACCCTGTCTATGTCTGTCATAATTTTATTCACTTCTATAAGATAACCCTTCAGTCTACTACGCTGTAAAGAAAAAAGTCGTAACTTGTCCAACCTCTCCCTATAACTCAATCCATTGAGTCCTGGCAACATCCTTGTAAATTTCTTCTGCAGTCTTTCCAGATTAATAACATCCTTCCTATAGCAAGGTGACCAAAACTGAACACAATACTCCAAAGTGCAGCCTCCTCAACATCCTGTACAACTGCCACATAACTTCCCAACTTCTGTACTCTGTGCTCTGCCTGATGAAGGCTAGTCTATCAAAAGCATTCTTCACTGCCCTGTCTACCTGTGACTCTACTGAACTCCAAGATCTTATTGTTCCACTACAATCCCTAAGGCCCTACCATTCACCATGAAACTCCTACCTTGATTTGACTTTTCAAGATGCAACACCTCACACTTAACTATATTAAACTTCATTTGCCATTTCTCTGCCTACTTCCCCAACTGATCAAGATTCTACTGCAATTTCTGATAACCTTCCTCACTGTCCACGGTACCGCCTAGTTTAGTGTCATCTGCAAACTTACTAATCATGCCTTGTACATTCTCATCCAAATCATTGGTATAGCCAACAGCAGCAAGGGGCCCAGCACTGACCCCTGCAGCGCACCACTAGTCACAAGCCTCCAGTCTGACAAGCATTGTCCCACTATTACTCCCTGCTTCCTACTGTCAAGCCCAATGTGTATCCAATTTGACAACTCTCCCTGAATTCCATGCGATCTATTCTTCCAGAGCAGCCTACCACATCGATCCTCATCAAAAGCCTCACTGAAATCCATGTAGACTATATCTACTGCCCTGCACTCATCAACCTTCCTGGTTACTTCATCAAAGAACTCTAACAAATTTGAGCGACAAGATCTTCCATGCACAAAGCTATGCTGACTACTCCTAATTAAACTGTGTTTCTCTAAATGCATGTATATCTTGTCCCTCAACATCTGTGGCAGGTAAGAAGGTTGTAAGTTTACTGGTCTGTAATTCCCAGGTATTTCTTTGCGCTCCTTTTTGAATAAGGGCGCAATGTTTGCTGTCTTCCAGGAAGTCCCCTTGGCTGATGCAAATATATCAGCCAGGGCCCCACAATTTCTTCTCTAGCCGTTTGCAGGGTTCATTGATATATCTGGTCAGGACCAGGAGATTTATCCATCTTCATGCATTCTTCTGCATCCAACATCACCTCTTCTGTGATATGGACTGTTCCCAAGTCTTTGTGTCTTTCTCCATGGTGAACACAGTAGAAATGTTCATTGTTACTTTATTTGTGCAATCTACTGGCTAAGTCCCTAACCAAATAATTGCATGAATCAACTTAAGTCATGATATAGTGGCACAAATAAAGGAAAATAATGTAGATCTAGTTGCCATCACTGAGACTTGATTACAGGCTGATGAAAGGTGGGAAGTGTAATATTTTCAGTGAGACAGATTGGCAAAAGGAGGAATGCTACCCCTGAGAGTGAAGGATGACTTACTTTCTTACCTATGACGATATCTAATTTCACAAGGTCGTGAAATAGTATTGGTATAAGTAGAAATTAAGAATAGCAAGAGTCAGAAAACACTGACAGGAATACTTTGAATGCCCTCTAATGGTAGTTTCAATGTTGGACCAAGCATTAAACATGAAATTACTGAAGTGTGTAACAAAGGTAACATAATTATGGGTGAGCTTAATGTTCAGATAGACCAGGATAATCAAATCGTCAAAAGTACCCTAGAAGATGGGTTTGTAGAATATTTTCATGGAATTTTTTTTTGAGTAATCCATTGTGGACCTGACTACTGATAAAATCTTGAATCGGGTATCATGTAATGAAGTAAGGGGAGGCAATGGCCTAGTGGTGTTATCTGTGGACTGTTAATCCAGAGATTCTAGCCGTGTTCTAGGGACCTGCATTCAAATTCCACTGAGGCAATATGAATTTAAATTCAATACATATTTGGAATTAAGAATCTAATGAATCTATTACCAATTTGTTGGGAAAATCCCATTTGGTTCACTAATGTCCTTTAGGGATTGAAGCTGCCATCCTTACCTTGTCTGGCCTACATGTGACTCCAGACCCACAGCAAAGTGACAGACTCAACTGCTCTGTAGACAGTTAGGGATGGGCAATAAATGCTGGTCTAGCCAGTGAGGCTCTTATCCCCTGAATGAATAAAGGGGGGGGAAAAAAAGTAAGGTTCATTGGTAATTTGTAGACAATCCTCTGGGAGAAAAATGATGATAATACTAATAACAAAAAAAATTAATAATATAAATGATCCTTGATCTTTGAGTCCTCATTGTCTACAGGTTTAGTACCAGAGGACTGGAGGATTGCAAATCTTGTGCCCTTGTTCAAGAAGGGTAATAGAGGTGACCCAGGTAATTATAGGCCTGTGAGCCTTACGTCTGTTGTAGGAAAAATTTTGGAAAGGATTATAAGAGATAGGATTTATAATCATCTAGCAAGCAACAATTTGATTGGAGATAGTCAACATGGATTCATCAAGGGCAGGTCATGCCTCACAAACCTCATTGAGTTTTTTTGACCAAGCATGTGGATGAGAGTAGGTCAGTTGACGTGGTGTACATGGACTTTAGTAAAGCCTTTGATAAGGTTCCACATGTAGGCTATTGGAGAAAATATGGAGGCATGGGATTGAGGGAGATTTAGCAGTTTGGATTAGAAACTGGCTTTCTGTATGAAGGCAACGAGTGGTGGTTGGAAAATATTCAGCCTGGAGTCAGGTCACTAGTGGAGTGCCTCAAGGATCTGTTTTGGGACCACTGCTGTTTGTCATTTTTATAAATGACTTAGACGCAGGCATAGGTGGATGGGTTAATAAGTTTGCAGATGACACTAGAGGTGGTGGACAGCGTGGAAGAATGTTGCAGGTTGCAGGGACAAGACTGGGTGGCACGGTGGCTCAGCGGTTAGCACTGCAGCCTCACAGGACTAGGGACCCAGGTTCAATTCCAGCCTCGGTCGACTGTCTGTGCGGAGTTTGCACATTCTCCCCATGTCTGCGTGGGTTTCCTCTAGGTGCTCCAGTTTCCTCCCACAGTCCAAAGATGTGCAGGCTAGGTGGATCGGCCTTGCTAAATTGCCTGTAGTGTTCAGGGGTGTGTGGGTTTTAGGGGGATGGGTCTGGGTGGGATGCTCCAAAGGGCGGTTTGGACTTGTTGGACAAAAGGGACTGTTTCCACACTGTAGGGAATCTAATCTAATCTAATCTAAACTGCAGAATTGGGCTGAAAGGTGGCAAATGGAGTTCAATGCAGATAAATGCGAGGTGACTCGCTTTGGGAAGAATAATAGGAAGGTAGAATACTGGGTCAATGGAAAGATTCTTGGTAGTGTGGGTATGCAGAGGGATCTTGGTGTCCATGTACATAGATCCCTGAAAGTTGCCACCCAGGTTGATAGTGCTCTTAAGAAGGCTTACAGTGTGTTAGGTTTTATTGGTAGAGGGATTGCGTTCCGGAGCAGTGATGTCATGCTTCAACTGTACAAAACGCTAGTGCGGCCTCACTTGGAATATTGTGTACAGTTCTGGTCACCACATTACAGGAAGGATGTGGAAGCATTGGAAAAGGTGCAGAGGAGATTGACCAGGATATTGCCTGATCTGGAGTGAAGGTCTTATGAAGAAAGGCTGAGGGACTTGGGTCTGTTCTCATTGGAGAGAAGGAAGCTAAGAAGAGAATTAATAGAGACATACAAGATGATCAGAGGATTAGATAGGGTGGACAGTGAGAGTCTTTTTCCTAGGATGATGACATCAGCTTGTACGAGGGGGCATAGCTACAAATTGAAGGGTGATAGATTTAAGACAAATGTCAGAGGCAGGCTCTTTACTCCGAGAGTGGTAAGGGCGTGGAATGCCCTGCCTGCCAATGTAGTGAACTCAGCCACATTAGGGGCATTTAAACAGTCCTTGGAATAGCATATGGATGATGATGGGATTGTGTAGGGGGAGGGGCTTAGATTAGTTCACAGGTTGGTGCAACATCGAGGGCCAGAGGGCCTGTTCTGCGCTCTATTGTTCAATGTTTAATGTTCCATATGAATTTCATGTAAAGACTTTGAAAATTATGTGCTCAACACAAACAACAATCTTGAACTTAAAGCCACCAATTTGCTGTATGGTACAAGAAATTTCAATTCTAAAATGTTTGTTTTGGTTGGCTATTTTCAATCACTTAACTGAATTTGCTTCAAAATGAATAATGCATGCCATAACAATGTGTTTTAATATTATGGTGTTTGGAAGGGATTGTCTCCAGAGTTTGCAGTCCATCATTTTTTTTTCTTCACTGTCTTCTATGTGAATCTTCCTAGGTTCTGTTCTTTAGATTTATGAAACAACAGCTTTCTATTGTGATAGTAGGAACGCTGATGCTGGAGTCTGAGATAGATACAGCAGGCTAGGCAACATCAGAACAGCAGGAAAGCTGATGTTTCGCATCTGGACCAGGAGTCTATCTCCTCTATCTTGCAGTCTACATGAGCTACATCGCATCTGGTTTCAGAAGCAGTCCATCATTTAGGCAAAATATGCTCCCCACCCCTTCAGCTACTGATCAGGCACAGCAAGAGGCTGTTTAGAATAACTGTCCACTTTCAACACCACCCTTGGGAGTTATGCAATTTAAACATTGCCCAAATAGGACAGAGGTGAAGCTTTTTATCTTATCATCAAGATTGAAAGACAAGAAAATCAACATTAGAAAGTGAACACCAACCCTATAAACTGCTGAGAAGAGGGGTGCTGACTGGTTGACATGGGAGTACCATGGGAACTGTTAATTGTCTTTCTTGTAATCAGCCTGTTCAGACATGTTATTACACACCTCTGATTGACCTTACTGAGGTGTATAAAATCATGAAAGGCATAGATAGGTTGAATGTATATGGTCTTTTTCCTAGGGATGGGGAATTGAAAACTAGAGGGCGTAGGTTAAGAAGAACTTCATGCAGAGAAAATGGTTGAGGCAGGTGCAATAGCAACATTTTTTAAAAAGCAGTTGGATGGGTACATGGATGGGAACTGGCTGAGTGGGCAGCATGGACCAGTTTGGGCCAAAGGGCCTGTTTCCGTGCAGTATTATTCTATGACTCTATTCTACAAATACATTTTTCATATTGGTAGGAAATTCACCTGACTGCAGGTGAATAGGTATTTTGCTCTTTTGTATAAGTATATTATAGAAAGTCATTTTCCACATTGCCAAGTTATCTGGGGTAGGGTAAAATATTAGCACAGAGTAATTGAAGGACACAGGGCAGAAAGAGGACATTGAAATGTGTTTTTTTAAATACTTATGCAGTCTGTTGTGTAAGTGATTAACAAAAGGCATCCACATAATCATGGCTACCAGAGAGAATTTAGATTGCAAAGGTTTACTGTACTTTTCATTGATCAAGGAAGAGGACCAGTTATTTTTTTTCTTTATTCCTGTATCCTTCATGACATGAGTACATGTTTGAACCCTAATCTCTTGTTCTGGCTCCTGGTGGAAATACTAGAGGGAGTAGCTTGAGCCAAATGCAGCACTGACTAATTGACAGTGAGGATTTAGTACTATGAAAACTGATAACAAATCCTGCACCTTCTGGACTATGAAATGACATTTGAGTCATTATTTAAATGAGTGTTGCTAAAGTCTTAATCAGTTTCACATTCAATCGGCGTGTAAGTGAATACATTACACCTGTGCACTGATGACCTATGACTCACTGGAGAGACACTTTTAAGACAATCCTACATATATGAATTTAGCCTTGCTGAGGGGGCTTTTCATAATAGTAGGAGTATGGGGACAAAGGGGAAGAGAGGCATTAGTGATTATTAACAACGTGTGAATGGGTGAGTATATGGAAACCTATTGAATGGAAAAACATGATTTTTTTTGTTAAATTGTTATCTCAAACATCTTTTTCATTCAGCGACATACTATGGGCATTACAAGATGGACAAGTATATTTATTGCCCATCCCAATAAAAGAGACGTTTTAAGGTTTTGTGTCTTAATATGTGGTGCAGTCGTGATAAAATAGATGAATTAGTTGAACAAATAGATACAAACAGGTACGAAAGTTCGGACGATGCCGACGCTATAGTGGCAGACCAAGCCCTATAACCTCCTACAGTGCTGTAAAATCTAATTTAACCATTAATTTTAAACGATACGGTCTCTGCCGTCAAGAATTACAATGCTAACAACCCTCTCAAAGAAGACAGTAGGAACTGCAGATGCTGGAGGATCTGAGAGGGCAAGGTGCAGAGCTGATGAACACAGCAGGCCAAGCAGCATCAGAGGAGCAGGAAAGCTGGCGTTTCCGAAACATCAGCTTTCCTGCTCCTCTGATACTGCTTGGCCTGCTGTGTTTATCCAGTTCTACACCTTGTTACCTCAAAGAAGAAACTTCTTGTCATCCCCATCTGAAATAACATTCGCAGATGGTGTTCCCCTGTCCTAATGCCCAATGAAGGAAAACTGCCTCTTGCCTTTACCCAGTCAGGCCCCCATTTAGGATCTTAATGTCCCGGTTGGCGTTGCTTTGTCCATCTCCCTGATGGATTTACTGACTGTACTGATAGAATGGATGAGTTTCCAGCAATTTCCTCCTGTTATTGACACTAACGCGCGCGCGCGCGCACACATACTTTGTACTCTCCACCCACAGTCATGAGGTCACGCTGTATTCAGCCCACTCCGGGAAGATATA